>NW_019231941.1:139997-141174 GCF_002742605.1 Olea europaea var. sylvestris
AAAAAAAATGTTATCCATGCACGGAGTGTATGGTTGTGGCCAATACATACCTAAATTACTTAGATTCAGTCCTTCATCGCTACCATACCCATTTATTACTCATCTTTCTTAAAATGCCTAAATTAATTTATGTTAGGTGAATCACAAGATTTCTTATGGAGTGGAACAGAGATGTTTGAAGGAACAATTTGGTAAACTGCTAGATGGTTCATAAACCCAATGCTTTAAGATGATTAAGAATGGGAACTTTGGCGTTTAGAAACACAACCTTGTTGTCAAGTGGCTTTTGCATTTATTGTGGAATCTGAATCTTTCGCACAAAATGACTAAGAACATGCATGGTCTCAATTAAATGGTTGGGATGCTAGAATTGGAGGTAGATACTCAAAATTTTTCCTCTTATTACCTTCAGAGTGGTTTTAATCTTCAGTTCTGGGAAGATTTGTAGCTAGGTCATAAATCCTTTGATAAGTATTCCCTAGATTATTCTTCCTTGTTATATCATGCTGCAATATCTGCTTTCAGTATTATAGGAAAAAGATTCAATCTCTTTAAGCTTCAATATCTTCAAAACTTCGAATGATGGAGAAACAGCATTTTTACTTCTAAATTTATCAATCAGTTATTATTCATCTCCCTTTGCAAATTCTAGATGTTGGTCTCCAGAGAGCTCTGTATTTCTACGTGCAAAACATTTATTTCTTACCTCACACATGAAGTTTAAAAATCCCTTTAACATTAGCCAGAAATAAAAATTCTCTCAAAAGTGAAAGCGTTTGATAATTGAGAGGCACAATACTAATGATTTACATCTGTGACCAGATCACGGAATTTCCCCTCTCCCAAAGTATGCATGATTTTGCGGAAGGCGATGAGAATTACGTCCACTTAAATTTCCTTCTTGCTAGCACCAGATACTCACTGGGTACATTTTTTCATATTTGAGAGAACTTTATGTTAACCCAGCTACTCTAGAGTTTCTCAAAATTGAAATTAGGGGTTTTCGTTGGAGATTGAAGGAAAGAGACTCGGTAAAAATATCTAGTTTGCTGTTACGCAGTTCCTTTGGCTCCTTTGGCTATATAGGAGCTCTAGAACTTTTTAAGAATCAATTTACATGAATATTTTGTGAGATAGGGCTATTTTGGAGTTTCTCAAAATTGAAATTAGGGGTTTT
>NW_019231941.1:147119-151937 GCF_002742605.1 Olea europaea var. sylvestris
CTAATAAAAATTACTAAAAATTTCCTAAAACATATATAGCCCCTATTTGTTTCCCCATTAAAATGAAAAATATGATCATTGTCCATCACATCAAACCATCAAATTTGAATTTTTATCTCTTGTATGGGACCTATAACAGCTATATTCTTCATTCTCATTTTTACAAAAATGAGAAACAAACACTCCTATAAATTAGAATCATTTGCACAACTAAAAATGTTAAAAAAATCTAATATCCAAAATTTTTACTTTTAGAAAACACCCTCGTACACAAAGAAAAAAGGATTGGCCACTTGGCGCTCTAAAAAATTTAAATATTCTCTAATGGAGAAGCACTTTTCAATCAAAAAAAAAATAAAAATGTTGGAACATACATCTTACTCCTTTTTCTACAAACAATTGGCTACAAACACACCCAAAATACCCCTAAGAAAGGGAAAATCCAACCAAAATTCTAGAAGAAAACTTGATTGTTGCTTTAAAGATATTTTCCATTTTTTAAGGTTAATGACTCATATTCCTACATTTAAGATAATATATTAATTAATGAAGTTGAAATGCCACATTTTTCTGCACCTAGAATTCAAGTATCAATCCCATGAGGAATAAGTATCTAATAATTTTCAATTAATATAACTCTAATAAAATATAATAAACAATAAACTAACTTAACTAAGTGGTAGAAAGCATTTGTGACTACTTGATTGATGGAAAACACTTGGACCCAATATCCCATATGTTCATCCATCTTAATATCAATTCAACACTTTGACAATATTTACTTGGACTCAAAAGATAAATATTTATAATTCATCTAATAATCTCTCACAAGCAAAATTAGACCTATCCTCGAACAAGCTTCGACAATATCTTTATCTCGAATGCGAACATAAGAAGATGTATTAAATTACAAGAAAATTTATTTGGATCATGCAACTATAGACAATTATCCCTAATGTGTATAGGACCCTATAATTATTGCTACTTGCATTAAAATCATATTTCTTCTCCGAATGCAATAGAAATCATACATTAATTCAACTAGTGGTCAATTAATTGGAAAGCATTAAAATCCTAACAACCATTCAAATCAAACAAGCATTTAGCCTTGTTTGAGCCACATTATTGGAATGAAAAATGTATTTTTGAATAGTGTATTGATGAAAAATGTGTGGTTAAAAAATAAAGAAAAGTTTTGAATTTACGTATAATATTTTTTTATTAAAGAATATGTGGTTGAAATAATATCAAATCACTGTTGAAAAATATTTTTTTTTTTTTGAAAAAAAGTGCCTCAAACATGGCCTTAATGTCAAAATATAAAATTTAATATAAAGTCTTTAAAATATAGGATTCAACGTCATCCTAACGTCCGTACAATTAACCAAGTATCATAATATTACGAGAGCACAAATTGGAATCCTGCTTAAACCAAAAAAATATTCTTGCTTAAATTTTTCAATGGTTTATCAATCTCCTTGGATGTCTTCTTTCTTTTTCTTCTTCTTCTACTTCTTCTTCTTCTTCTTCAACTCCAACCAATATTGTATGAATTTGGTTTGGAATATGTGTCTTGTATTCGAGTATTCTCAAAACTTTATGAAGAATAAGGAATTGTTGACATCAAATGGATTTGGGATAATTGCAGCTGAGACATCAAACCTTTCAAAGGATTGCAAACTATTCCCTAACTTTTCATTTGTTGCAGCCATCATCCCAAACCTTTCAACACTTGTGGATGAAGCCCCGACAAATGGATTCAATCTATATTTCTATTAGTTGACCAAAAAATTGGACTTTGACCACATTTTAATTAATTATAAAAGGACAAATGATAACATTATATTTTTTTACATGAAAAAAAAAAGAAAACTTTAATCAAAAACCAAAAAAAATACATAAATAAATAAAAGGAAAGGGACAAAATTATCTTCTTCTCCCTAACCCTCGCCCTCACCACCAACCCCATTTTGCTCAACCCAAAACCAGAAATTCATAGTCACCACCACCTCACCCAAAATCGACCACCACCTCCAACTCCATTGAAAGGAGCTAAAAACTAATCTCCAATGGAAAAAAATCTCAAAATTAGAAAAAATAAAAATAACAACTCACAAGGGACCACGGCCATTAAAGAAATTCATGGTTTGATTGTTAAAAAAATTGTTCCAAGCAAGGCCTTTAGTACATGCTATGTAGTTTGGGGACAATCAATTGGGTTCCAAAATTGTGGACGAGCTAAAGAGGCACAGAGTCATAGTATGCAGACCATGGTTTGAATTTCCATTTCAAATGATATGATATGGATGCCCAATAGAATATGATATTGACTTCGATTTTGATTTTGATTTTGATTTTGGGCTTGGGTGGGGTGAGGGTTGGCAGGGGTATCAGGGCAATGTGTGGTGATGGTATCCATGATTTTGATATTGGTGTTGGGGTGGGATGAGGGATGTGGGGGTAGGTGAAGAAGAAGACTATATTTATTTAATTTTATTTATTTTCTTTCTTTAGTATTTTATTGTAATTATTTTAATTGTTTAATGTGATAAATATAAGATTATTATTTTACCATTTCTAAATTATTTAAAAATGGCCAGAGTCAAATTTTTTGGTCAACTAATAGAAATATGGACGGAATCCGTCTATTGGGGCTTCATCCACAACGTTTTAAAAGGTTTAGGATGACGACAGTAACAAATGAAAGGTTAGATGAAAGTCTACAACCTTTTGAGAGATTTGGGGTCTCAGCTGCAATTATCCCAATGGATTTTTACTCTATTTGATTTGATTTATGAACAACATGTTTATTTTCAATAAGAGGTTGAAAAAAATAATGAAATAAAATCTACTGCAAGATTGTATTTCTATATAATCGCATTGTTGAAACCATTGAAGCTATAGGAACTATACTTGGCAACATTGTGATTGCAACACCTAGGGCTTGCAATGTCATGGTGTGACCTTTGCTACCCTTTTACTTTGGTCCTCAATTCTTCCTTTTGGTTCTGCTTGAGAGCTTCCTTCTTTGCATATTTGGTCCATCATCTTTTTATCTTCATAATTTAGTCCTTTACATTCCTCAATCAGTTGTAATTGGTAAGTTGTGAAAGTTTTCAATTAAAGCCCAATCTTTTAAACTTAGGGTTTAGCTCCGTAAACTTGTAAATCTCTTTTGATTGCTCCGTTGATGCTTCTAATTAATTTTTCAATTGCAATCTGGTTCATCTCCAATTGCTCCAAATCAACTTCAAATTAACTCCAAAAATGCCTTTTACACACCAATTTCATTCAATGCATCCTAGTCGAGGATTTACTACAATTAACATATTTAAACCAAAATTAGGTAGATATCCACTCAGCTAATCATAAATAAGAAAGTAGAGCTCAAATAAAATATATAAAATACACTTACCATATCTCAAACTTAAATATTTTTTCATCCCTAGCAAGACTATCTACTAAACATGCAAGCAAACAAATATAAATATCAACACACTAGATAACTTTACCAAATTTGCCTCAAATAATGAAATTATTTGATAATTTACAAAAGCTCATAATAGTGCTGTTAAAACTAACTATTCAATCAATTCATGCTCGGTAGAGGTTAGTGTCATAATCAATAGAATTATCATGATTATTTAGGTTAGTGATCACCGTGCTCTATAGTCAAATATTTCCATTCTCTCTCGTAGGATGCACACTTCTTACTTGGATGTTTTATTCTAAGGTTGATTAAATAACACTAACATTTCCTGCTCAAGGTTGGTTTGGTTTGTTTTCACTAGTAGAAATTACTACCTTGATATATTATGATGTTTCCTAAGTGTCCCAATCTCCAGCTTTATCTAGGATAATAACCTTATTAGAAATCTAAGCCCACAATTAAAAATCCAATGCTTTTAGAGACAATGCTTGTAATAGTCTTGACACTACCCAAATACAGTTTGGTGTACTTTTCTATTCTTTTTTTTTCTTTTTTTTGGGTATGTAGTTTTCACTCTATACTGTAGGTAATCTTTGTCATTGATAGATCATCTCCTAAATATCGGTGATGAATATGGTCTGATTATTCAAGACTAGCTCAACCTTAAAATGCATGTGACATTTTTCCTATGTGCCACAACTAGTACATTGCCCTTTATTTTTTAGGATTAGTAATTGAGATCAAATATCTTAGAGTATGGTTACTATCTATGTTCCACTTATTCTCCAAAGACACACTACATGGTTTTTCAACAAGCATATAAACAATCACCTGTCTAAATAGCTCATAACATTAGATCAATCACCCCAAACTAATTCTTTCAATAGGTTAAACGGTTGTGCTTTCAATTTGAATTTGGTTTTTTAACTTGTGTCCATTCAACATATTTTATCAATATAATCAATCCAAAATTGCGTATTGGTTATAATAATTATCGTGTTCAATAGAATACAATCTTACATGAACAAGTTCAAATTAGGAAAAAATGTTCATTATCCAATTACAATGTATGCATCATAAACAATTCAAATGCTCATCAATTAGTAGGCAAGGCCACCTAACTCACACAAAAAGCACATGAAATAATAAAATATTCAACTTTTTTGAATTTTCAATGATTGGTTCACACAAATTAAAAAGCATACGAATAATGAAGTTATTTCACCCCAAACATAAAATACTTATTATCGTGAATATGTGCACAAAATAAGCTTAAAAAGTTCAGCAATACTATTCGTGTATACAAATATGTTTCTTATAGCAATTGGCCATATATTCTCCTTTCCTTTCTTTTATTCCTTTTCGCAAAAGGAAAATTCATTATAAAT
>NW_019231941.1:155405-185575 GCF_002742605.1 Olea europaea var. sylvestris
AATATCCAACTCTAGAGTAATTGTTACTATGTGCTAAACTTACTATTCGTTCTCCATAATAAAATAAAAATCATAAATCTACACAGTTATTAGTAAAATAATTTAAAGAATTAATAAAAGAAAAATCATTCAAACAAAACTAGTATTTGATATCAAAAGCATAAAAGAGACATTAAAACCTAAAAATATAGGGTTCATCGTCATCGTAGTAGCGATTAATTAGTAGAGAGCATCATAAATTTACACAAATACTATTTAGAATTATAATAAATCACCTGATTTCAATAATAGAAAGGAAATGAAAAATAACTCCTTAATCTCTTTAATGAATCTTGTTGTAAACTGACCCAAATTCTAGTAGGTATTGGAATCCTATTTGAAGTGGTCTTGAAAAGATAAAATTATGGACTGGAAAGAAAAGTCGTTGCACTTTCGCTAGCTGCTCGCTCGAGCGGTACCAACATGTTTTGAACAAAGACTTTTTCCTAGCCTGGCGCTTAAGCGACGGGGCTATCACCCCCTTGTAGCTCGGGTGACAAGGTTATCCAGCCCAACCCATTTTTCATGTGTTAATGCGTTTGAACTCCTATTTATTCTCAACTCGATTTCTGGAGTTTTGTATATATGAGCCACAACTTGTATTGCTCCCTTAACATTCATACAACATTTTAAGAGTTTTAGATCTTAGTTGAGAGTATTGAGATCTTGTTGTAAACACAGTTGCTATTAATTATAGCTAATTTCCCCTCCTTTGCTCATGATTTTCCCCATCCTTTGTTTTCACGTAAATCTTGGTGTTCTTTATTTAGTTCTTGTTTAATCATTATTGTAATAATCTTTCGGTCAAATTCCCAACAAGTGGTATAGAGCGAAGGTTGATTATTCAGCATGGCAACAATGAAGTGTGATATTTCGTTATTGGTTTGAAAACACGAGATTTACTTTATGGCAAATGAAGATGTGAGCAAGCCTCGCACAGATGGATTTGGAGGAAGCTTTGCTTGGCTTTGATAAGACGGCTTCAACCTGGACGCAAGAAGAAAAGCAGTGTAGGGATCACAAAGCTCAATCCTAAATTCATATGTATCTATCAAATCAAATTCTTCGGGATGTCCTCAAAGAGAAGAGTGCTGCTATATTGTCGTTGAAGTTGGAGCAATTTTGTATAACAAAGAGCTTGACCAGCAAGCTATTCTTGAAACGGTACTTGTATTCTCTCCGAATGTCGAGGGTAAGTTATTGGATAATCACTTAACTATTTTCAAAGAAATTGTGGCCGATTTGGAGACATTGGACCTTAAATATGATGATGAGGACTTAACGTTGATGTTGTTGTGTTCACTACCACCGTCATAGATGACTTTTAGAGATACTATTCCTTACAGCCGGGATACTCTCATCATGGAAGATGTCTATAATGGTTTGCTATCTAAGAAGAAGATGGGATATCTTGCTAGAGGATATGAGAGTTAGGAAGAAGGCCTGCTTGTTTGAGGGAGAAAGCAGGATAGAAATCTTGGTAGAAAAATGGGGGCAGATCGAAATCCAGACAAGAGGAAAATGTGTGTAATTACTGGAAGAAGAAGGGATATATCAGGACTAATTGCTATTCTTTGGAAAATAGGAATAAGGCTATTGGAGCTATTGAAGGGGGAAAGGAACCTATTAATACTGAAAGCTAATGGTGTGGAAGATGGGCAAAATGAAGAAAAGTTTCTTGTGTTTCTGACATGGATTCCAAAACTTGTAAGGAATGGGTTCTTGACTCGACTTGTACTTTTCGTATATGTCCCAATAGGGATTGGTTTGCAACATATGAAAGAGTTGGTACAGTTAGAATCAGATTGTTTGATGGTGTTATCAGAACACTTATAAAAATGTCAGGCAATTTTCAGAATTGAAACAAAATCTCATAAACTTGACTCAAAGGGTCATAAATACACTGGTGAAGGTAGAGTTTTAAAGGCTAATTGGGGCATTCTTGTTGTTATAAAGGGACCGAAAAACTCACATAGTTGTATGTTTTGTAAGACCCCACAGTTACAGGAGATAAAATAAAGATACTTCTTCTTTGACTAATGAAGAAGTTACAAAACTTTAACATATATACAAGTGAGAATGGTATGGTAGAGTTGAGTAGGAGAAAATTTCTTGATGGGAATAGACCAGTAAGATGAAGATTTGTGAGCATTGTATCTTTGGAAAATAGAAAAAGTCAGATTTACTGCAAGAAGACATAATACGGAGGTAACACTTGAATATGTCTATTCAGATCTTTGGGGACCGGCCGGAGTACCTTCAAGAGGAGGTGGTCGATTGATATTTCTCCAAGTAGGTATTCTTCTTGAAATAGAAGACTGATGTTTTTTGAGACTTTCAAGGATTGGAAAACAATGATAGAAAAGTAGGCTAAAAAGAAGATTAAGCTTCTACGCACAGATAATAGGTTAAAGTTTTGTTCAGATAAATTCAATAGCTTCTACCAGGTTGAAGGCATCTTAAAACACTTGACAGTGCTTGGAACTCACAACAAAATGGTGTGAACTTTGATGGAATTGTATGCTTTCAAATTCTGGGCTACCTAAGATTTTTTAGGTTTACTGCCATATCTTGTTTTTTTATCAATCGCTCACCCTTTAATTGCCATTGAGAAAAAGTCACTAGAAGATGTATGGTCTAGAAAACCTTCTTGTTATACTGATTTGAAGATTTATAGGTGTCATGCTTATGCTCATGTGAATAATGGAAAGTTGGAGCCCAGGCCTAGAAAGTGTCTTTCTTGGGTATAAATCAAGCGTGAAGGGGTATAAATTGTGACACTGAGACAAAAAAGGTGGTGTTTAGTAGAAATGTAGTATTTAATGAACTTGCTATATAGTTCATGATTCACCTCGTGGAGATTATGATAAAAATGAGGAACAAAATCATTCAACTTAGATAAAGTTGGAAATTGGTCCAGGGGAACAATTAGAGATTTCAGAACAGTCTACTACAAAACAATCTAACTCAGAATTGACAAACATTAATACTTTACTTACACCACTAGCAACACCACAGTATTCAATTGCTGAGGATAGATATCGTACATAGATTAGACTGCCCCAAAAGTACGGAGAAGTAGACTAAGCCCCCGTTTGCCCCCATTAAATTATATTACATTACATTTCATTTTTCTCTATCCTATTTTTAACCACACAACCTTTCATAAAATAATATTACACGTAAATCGAAAACTTTTCCTTCTTTTTCAACCACTCATTTTTCAAAAAAATACTATTTCACCCATTTTTATTTTCCGAAAATGAGGGCCAAACGGGGGCTAAGCAGCATATGTTTTGTATGTGGCTGAGAAAATTGATTCCACCAAGCAACCTGCTACATACACAAAGGCGAATACAAATTGTACTAGTGATTCTAGTAGATGGGTGATTGCTATGCAGGAGGAGGTAGAGTCATTGAATACAAATTGTACTTGGGACTTGGTGAAACTACTTAAGAATAAAAGGGTTGTTCGTTTCGAATAGGTGTTCGAAAGGAAAGAAGAGACATCAAAGATTGAAAATACAAGGTACTAGGCTAGATTAGTAGAAAAGGGTTTTAGTCAAATTCCAAGTGTCATTCACAGATATGTTCTCATCAGTTGTAAAGCATAGTTTAATTCGATCTTTACTTGGGATAATGGTAAAGAATGATTTGGAACTTGAACAGACAAATGTCAAGACAGTATTTTTACATAGAGAGCTTGAAGAGAACATTTACATGCAACAACCAAAGGGTTTCATAGTTTCTGGGAAAAATACTATATGCTTATTAAAGAAGTCCTTGTATGGACTAAAGCAGTCATCGAAACAGTGGTACAAAGATTCAATTCATTCATGACTATTCATAGTTTCAATAGAAGTAATTATAATAGTTGTATATACTTTAGAAATGAAGATGGTGGATCGATCACGTATTTACTCTTACATGTTAATGATATGCTCATTGCAACTAAGAATACTAATTATCAAACGTTCCATGAGAGGACTAAGCACATTGAAGTAAGGTATCATTTGAGCGTGAAGTGATTGCGCTTGATGATATTGTAGTGAACAAGGTTGATACTAAGAATAATCTTGCTGATATGATAACAAAACCACTTCCCATTACTAAGTTTGAGCATTCCTGAACTTACTTGTCATTTGTCATTGATTTAGTCCATTATGAAAGAGGATGAGTGGTGTTTACTTTGGAGATATATCTTTTGGAATTCCTTGTATTGGAATTTAGTTCAAGGTGGAAAATTGTTGTAATGTAATCCAAATTCTAGTGGGTATTGGAGTCTTAATTGAAGTGATCTTGAAAATATCAAAATTATGGACCGAGAAGAAAAGTCATCACATTTTCGCTAGCCTAACACTAGTTGGTCGCTTGAGTGGCACCAACATATTTTGATCAAAGACTTTTTACCCACCTAGCGCTCGAGTGGCAGGGCTATCTTTCGCCTGTGAGTGACAGGGTTATAGTGGATTTCTACTCCTCTCAGCATGATTTTTTCTCATCTTGGGTTTCTACATAAATTTTGATATTCTTTATTTTGTTCTGGTTCATTTCATTATTCTCATAATCTTTTGGTCAAATTTGCAACAAATCTTGAATGATATTCGTGTCTTCTTCTCTTTATCTTCTAACGTTCGGGTAAACGAATTAAATTTGATCATGATTGTGTGTCTATGAATTCAAGTTGCTTTTTCCATTGAATGCCAAAAAAATTCACTTTTTCTAGTCTCAAGAGTAGGGTAAAATTTGTGTCCAACCATCTTTCCAATTGGAAATCTAACTAGAACAGGAGAGAAAATTTGATTTTGCCTTGAATAACCATGCGATCACATGGTTCACTTACTTGCAGTCACATAGTTCAAACCCAAAATAATGTTGAATGCTCATACCTTGTAGCTGCAAGGTTTTAATTGCTTCTTCCTTTTCAATTTAGTTAGTTCTAAATGTCATCTTTGGTTCATCTCAAGTTCTTTATTAATCGCATCACGAGTCCTTCATCTTTCAAGTTTTTATAATTTATTCTTCAAACTTTTGAAAAGTCTTACCCTATTTGGTGTAGATTAAAATTAGATTTTAAGTAGAATTCGATAGAAGTTGATGAAATATATTATTAAAAAGTTGTGTATCCTATGAAATATATAATTAAAATCAATTGTTGATTTTGACTTAGGATTAAAATCAGATTTAATCAATAATAAACATGGACTAAATTTCATCCCGAAACTCACAATTGTCTTCTAATAGCCCTCTCTCTTAATACTTCTTATCACTCTTGTGTAATCCGTTTAATTTTTAATTACTTCAAACCAACTCCAAATTAGCTCTTGCATCCGAGCCCTAATTTTACCTACTATTAACAAAATTAAAATAAATTAGGTAGAAATTTGTTCAACTCTTAACAATTTGTCAAATCTAATGGCCTGGACATAAATGTATAAAATTACACTTATCACCGATCATGAATAGACAAAGCCCAAATATTGTTTTAAAAAAATGAATATGGAAACTAAGAAGGCAATCATTAATTATATTGTGGAAGATACACAAAACAATTTTTTTTTTTTTTTTTTTTTTTTTATATAACTTCAAATTTTACAACGGATATAAGAAAATTTGATCTTGAAATCTAGGGTAGTCAACAGAGGAAAAGAAACCAAAAAATAAAAAAATAATAAAAAATTATGTTACATTCTAGGCCCATATCCAAGTTAAAGTCAATAATTACTTTTAACTATATATTTTATGAGATTCACAATTTTTCTGCCATACATTTCATCGATTTTTATTAAAATTCGATTTTAATCCTCACCAAATAAGAATTAAGCTATATAGTAATTCTTATTCCACATACATAGTAATTGCATTCATAAGAGGAATTCCCTTTTAGCCCCCGTTTGGCCCCAATTTTGTGGTAGTGAAAATTAGTGGAATAGTATTTTTTTTTTGAAAAATGAGTGGTTGAAAAAGAAAGAAAAATTTTCGATTTACGTGTAATATTATTTTATAAAAGATTTTGTGGTTGAAAATAAGAAAGAGAAAAATGAAATGTAATGGAATAAAAATTAATGGGGGCCAAACAGGGACTTAGTATACTATAATTCTTGACATATTGATTCTTAATGTGTATATTGTAGTAAATTATATACATATACATTATAATGGTAACATGTGAATTTTTTTTTACACACATATACATTATAATTAAAGGTTGTTGTTGCTTTTCTCGATATCAAATTATAGATATCATTCTACCACAATCATTCTGTCATTGCAATAATTGCAAATGTTATAAATTCTATTTTTTAATTTGTCCGTATATTTTCTAATGTTGAATTCTCTTTTTCCAATTGTCTGCAGCCGCATTTTGTATCAATTTGTGCAATCATTATGTTTGAATTCACGTGCTACAATCATTACGTTTGAAATTGTCTGGAATTCATGCGAATCAAATAATAATAGAGGAATTCACGAGCATTTTTGAATCCCCTCCCCCCCCCCGCCCCCCCAATTTTGCCTTTAAATTCTACATTTAATCCCACCTTCACTTTGTATATGAATATTTTTTTCCTAATATATGTTTGCTAATTAATTTTTATAAATAAATTTATAATCTATATGATAATTAGTCCTTGTATGAGCCCCATTTTGATAGAAAAATATATTTTTGGATAGTGATTTTTGGAGAATGTGTCATTAAAATTTAATTTTATTTTGATATACAAATAATATTATTATATAGGAGAATGTATGGTTAAAAATGAGTTTTGAAAAAAATGATTTTTTTTAAAAAGGGAGTAAAACGATTCCTTAATATTTTAGCTTGATTAAATAACTTTAATTTTTTTTTTTTAAATTGATCCTGAGAAAGCACAACTCTATAAAAAATACATGTATAATGATGAGCTGATATTTTTAATAATAGTTAGCTATTGCTTCTAAGAGTACCACATCATAATTAATAGTTCAAAAGAAAATAACTTACTCTTGAAGAGCATGAATTATTATTTTTCAATATTACAGAAAAATATTGACAAATTGCTATAGGAGAAGCAATAGTAATATATAATGTGCTCTGGAAATAGTTTCTCTAAGAATATTATATGCTCCAAAAAAGCATGATATCACAAATTGAATATTTCAGAAGAATATTGACATATTGCTCAAAAGAAACATACTAATATATTAAATTAATACACTATAAGATAATCTATTGTTGCTTTGGAACGAAATAAAATTATAATATTTAAATATTTCACAAGAATATTACTTAATGCTTGTTTATTAGGGATTTCGATAATTGATTTTTTGGCAGTTAGAGATAAAGTGAGTCCTATTCGTGAGAGAAGAATTCAAAAATGAGGATTTAAATAGTGAAATAACGATCAAAAAATTGATTTTAATTTATTTTAAAATCTATATCAAACAAGCTCTAATTTATACAATTCAATATTTTATAGGAATATTTTGTTGATTTGGAAGGAATGAAATTCTACATTTGTTAATACTATTGAATAATATTATGTGGATATTGTTAAAGAATAAAAAAATTATAGATTTCGGTGTGAATATTGTATTATTACTCTTGGAAGAGTATAAATTTAGAATCAATTTAGATACTTTAAAAAGCTAATTATTGATTAAAAAGGAGCGAAACTCTACTAACAATTATGTAATTATTGCTTTTATGGGTAAAAATCACCAAAGAATATTTAATCCACTTTTTCAAAAATCATCTTCAAAAATCAACCAAAAGGGGGGGGGGGGGGGGTTTATCTCTTCTCTTGCATTTAATCCACGTTTTCTCTAAATTTGTAATGAATGCTATGAACCTTCTTCCTTCGTACCAAATATATAAAATGGGCTAATTATTTTGTGTTGAGATTTATGGTCATAGCTTGACCTAGATTTAATTGATTTTCAATGTTTGATTTTTGATGTTAAATTACTAACATTCACATGTTTTTACTATTGTTGTTATTGCATTTTTATTTATATGGTCAATAGATGATTGTGCTTAGTATTTGTATATCGTTCAAGAGAAAGATTGTATATTTCAGATCAAATAGCAGAAACTTTAGGTTTAATTTTGCTTGAGAGAGATAATTAGCTAAACTTGAAAAACTGGATGTAACATCGTAAATGAGTAATTTGTTATTGGTTTGTACAGAAATTAATTAGGTTACAGTTAAGCGAACCCATAAATTTCAACCACGTTTTCCTCCAAATTTCTCAAGTAAACATACTTTATTATTTTGTAGATTTTTATTTTATTTTTCCTTATTTTCAAATCATAATTTTAAGTGTGTGTGTTGTTTTTTTGATTGTTAGGATTAAATTAGTTAAAGTTATCTAATCAAAAGTTAACATTCCTCAATGGATTGACTCGGACTCAAAAGTCCATTTTGTTATTTGAATGCGATTCATGCACTTGAGGTTTGCACTTTCTTAGAAAATAGGAATGTATATTCCTCATAATAAATTTGTAGTTTCAAATGTGTGTTACGGTAATTTTTGGGCCCACATAAAATCCTATCAATATATATATATTGGATTTTTTCGTTGAAAAGATGAGAATAGAATATTTTTTTTAATTATTTTTAGTACATAACATACATCAACTATATAATTATTAAACTTGTCACAACTCCCTAAAGGAGAAGACAAAAATGATAGCTATTTTATTTCTATAATATTAGGTTTTGTAGATATGATTGAGGGCTCCAAAAGAGTTAATTTTATGTTATATGTGGGGATAAATTTTGCTATCGCTAGTAATTTGTTTTATTTTAAATTGAATAATAATAATAATAATAATAATAATATGCATTGTTTGATATGTCAAGTTAGACCATTATTGGATCAATAATGAAATGATATATAGGGCTCCTCACCCTTGATACATATATTAGATGATTGTTGATTTTAGCAACTTGAAAGTTTGCGGGATACTGTTCAAATTTTAAATTATGAGTATAATTTTCTAATTAGTGAATCGGGATGATGTGTCTTGTTAATAGTAGTGAGCCTAAATTTCAATATTCTAATAAGTGCTAGTTGGGATATTGATAAATGGTTTAAAACGATTATTTGTTAAACGCCTCCGATCAATTTCTTAATCATTTTTACTGAGAGAACAAAGTACTTTCCATTTTTGTTCGAGCAATATCACCATGCCAATATCAAGTTCTCCCTATTATAATCAGCATATGGTCAAAGCCTAATTTTTCCATCTAAATATATTAGCAATACAATATATGTACAATGAATCCAAAACAATGCACTACGATGTAAAGTAAAAAAAAGCCAAGAATAAAAACATAGTTTGAACTATTATATAATATCTTAAGTCCTAAGGGATCATATTTGATGAAATGATTTGCTGATAGACATAACAAAATATAAAACTCCAAATAATTAAAATGTTGAAAATTGAAATGTCTCAAAAAGTTGTCCCTATTTGGTCCCTATTATTTTTCAATATAATTTTTCCTTTTCTTATTTCAACTACACAATCTTCTATAAAATAATATTACATATAAATTGAAAACTTTCTTATTTTTCAATCACACATTGTCCAAAACAATATTATTCCAAAATTTATAATGCCAAATAATGGACGCTAAATGGGGGCTATGTCATTATAAGAAAGATAGAGAATCGAAAATAAAAAGTTGTCAACAATATTTTTGTGCATAATGTACCACTTTATATCATGACTAACTAGGGTATCGAAATAAATTTATTGAAGTATACCTATCTAATAAAATGAAAGCAATTCTAGCAAATTGAATTTACTAAAGGAACTTAAAATTTCTGGATATCAGTCTGAACATGTAAATGTATATACTTGTGTGAAATGAAAATAGAAAAACTAAGGTCGTAATATCTCATATATGACTCAGCATAATGAATTTTGTAAAGACTTGTATAAATAGATAAATTATCTTGTAGTGGAAACAATTACAAGTATTTATCATCTTAGCCTGACAATGCATGAAGTTTTGATATGCATGTAATAAATGTGATTATAACCAACTTATCTTGTATGATTTTAATACTATTCTTGAAGGATTTTATGCTGAAACATATAATTCAAATGATATTATCATGAGGAGGAGTAGATACTCATACTCTTCTTCCCTTATTGTCCCATTGAACTTTTCTGGCACAGTTTTTAATAGACAACTTTTTCAGTGTTCTCAAAAAATAAAAAATAATGTACTCTTTTTTCTTCATTAGAATATTCCTCATAAGATTTTTCCTAATAAGGTTTTAACGAAACATATTCTTCGTCTAATGAATGTATGTAACATACCATTTATTTACACTCAAAATAATACTCTAATATGTATTTGTATATATATTTTTAATGAAGATAATGTTCCCCATAAAATGTTGTGGAACATTCCCTATTTAATAAAGCATGTTCAATAATTTGTGAAGTTTTTGTCATTTGGTAGTTGAACATCGATAAACACAATTAATGCTAGAAGAATGTACAGCAATTTGTAAAATATGGTGGTTGAACTGTCGATTCATTATGTCGAATTTGACAGATGAAGTGTCAACCTCGACGTTTATTGTCGCATTCACCTCTTTGATATTGTTTGTTATAATTTATTCGTAGATACCAATTGTATGCTAATAAGCCTTGATATTATGATTGTATCAAAGGCTTATCATTGCTATATCATATTTTTAGGTATGAGTAATAATCACAGGAAAGATTTCGTGCACGTAGATGACGAGTGGAAGTGGCGCGAGAACAAAATCACTTCACTCTTAATTTCAAGTAATATTACCGTAATAGCATTTGTGATACAATTGATGAAGAAGCTTCGTATTCATGATCTACGCAATAAAATTAAATTGAAGTTTAAAGTGCCAAATATGAAACGTTCGGCTGAAATCATGAAGATAAAGACATGAATTGGTTCATTTTAGTTCATAAGAAAACTTCCCTTTGTGTTATTCTTCACAAAACTGAGCTTCCAATTGGTTTGCACACAGTGAGGGAAATCAGTTTGAAAGATCCTCCACTTGTTGTTGTCTAGGAAGGTTATGAAAATTTACAAGAATATGAGGTCGAACAAATGCAAAATGTCATAACTGATAATGCACTTGAAACACTAATTTGTGATATTTGGTCAACCCTAATACACAAAAATATGGATAAACCATCATTAGATTTGGAGACTAAAAATTCAGTTAACGATGACAAGCATATGTCACTGTCATCCACTACTTCGAATGGATATGAATATGTTAGAGATGTGGATACATCTGACATAGCCCAAGGTTAATTATTATTGAACAAGAATGAGTTGTAAATGAAAATTAGCATACTTGCATTGCAATAAAAGTTCCACTTTTAGTTTAGAAGATGAAGCTTCAAAATGTTAACTGTTGCTTGTGCAGATTATAATTATAAGTGGATGTTACGTGCTACTGCATTGAAGCAACCATGATCTTCAAGATTCGTAAGTTTATCGATTTGCAAACATGTTTTGTAGATTTCAGAGGTAGTGCACATCGACATACCATGAGTTTGATAGTTGCCAAACACATTGGAAAGATTAGATAATCCAAATGTACGCTCTAATCCCACTCTTATTATACGTGATATGGAAAGGGAGCTCAATGTCAAAATTAGTAAATGCTGTCAATGTGGACGAACTGGGCACGACCGGCCACTTGCTGAGGCCTTGTATGAACATCAATCACATGATCATCAATGAGAGAGAATGAGGCTTAAATTTCTATTTCATACATGATATTGATGACTTTGGTTGTTTATGTTGTATAATGTTCTCATTGCAATTGAATCTTAAGATCGGTTAGAAACAAAATTTTACAACATGTTGAAATCGTAAAATATCATTCACTAACAACTCCTAAACTATTGACCCCAACAGCTACATGCTGGAATTCTCTATAGTTAGAGTTGGTGAATTTACATTGTTTGACGGTACCATGTAAACTGTATTATATTTTTAGCATTGCTAATGTATTTAATTACGAGGAGTTAAATGGAGTGGGGGCTTGCACCATGAAAAATAGCATTGCACCATGTATTATATTAATGTTTTGATTACATTACATATAATATGCTATTTTTCTGTTTAAGATTTAACTTTTAATTACGAGGAGTTAAATGGAGTGGGGGCTTGCCTTTGATGAGATTCATGGTGCAAAAGCTAGCAAGGACAAGGACCCATGTGATTAGTTGTTCAAGCTATGGTGGATAAAACACCCATTAAACAAGTAAAAGGACAAGTCTCATATTGGGCATGGAAGAAGGAACAAGATGGATCAACGTGGTTCAAAATATTTTTTGCGATTGTCTTGGTTCTTTGATTTAATAATTTACTAGGTCGAGCTTTTCAAATATTAATTCTTGACTTTCTTAGGTTTGATCTATTCTTTTGTGGGTTTCATAGCTACAGTAAAGGTTATATCCTTTATTTCTTTCATTGTTTTTTTTGAGTTTTCATCTTTGTTCTTCGTGGTCTTCATATTTTGAGTCATTTAGTCCAATTAAGTCACCAAAAATTCAAAAAAGTTGTTTGTGCGCTGAATTATTGCCAAAATCAATTCCTTTTCATTTTTTTGGACTCTTTGTTGAATTCCCTCGCATTAGTAAAGAAAAAAAAAGTGAAACCCAAAAATTGCAGAAAAATATAATAATAATAAAAAAATAAACTCCAAAGTCAAAAGTATCCAGTTCGAATTCAAGAAACACCTTCTTGAGTTTATTATTAGCGTTCCACTCCAAGTGCCTCACTCAAGTCTTTGTTTGATCTCCACAAGGATTGCATTTTGATTGAGATTTAGTAGTTCTTTGTAACGCTTGCAAGGACTATTGAGTGGAAATAGAAGACAAGTGGGAAAAATCCAGATTGAGTGATACACGAATGTACACACATGAGGCAAATATTATTCTAGATTTAGTACAATGATGATTTTACTTCAAGTGGAAGAATAGTCAAGTCACCATGATGAAAGAGATAATACGGCGATTTGAAAGGTTGTTTGGGGATATGGGAGATAGGATGGATAGGTAAGAGGCGTGGATGGAGAAGCAAGACACATTGCTTGCTAATTTACATAGGGAACGACCTAGAGAAGTTCCTAAAGTAAGGAGGCAAGGTAGATGGGATCATAGAGCAGATATTGGTGGTGAAAATGATACGAGTAGTGGAATTGATGACTATGCATTAGTGGAGGTTGAAATGGGAAGGATGACGAGTAGAGGAGATAGGATAGGCATGGTAGGAGGGATAGAAATTATGTTGGAGATGGAGTTGATAGAGAAATATGGCAATATTAAAATGACAATTCATTTGTACAAAGGAAGGAGCAATCCGGAGGCATATTTGGAGGGGAGAAGAAGATAGAGCTTATATTTGATTGTCATAATTACTTAGAGGAAAAAAGGTGAAACTTGCTGTCTTTGAGTTTACTGATTATATACTATCATTCGGTAAGATCAAATAGCAATATCTAGGAGAAATCATGAGAGGCCTATTGAAACATAGGGAGATTTGAAGGCTATTATGAGGAAGAGGTTCGTTCCTAATCACTATTATAGAGATCTTTATAAAAAATTACAAAGCCTTAAATCAACGATTTAGGAGTGTGGAGGATTATCATGAGATGGAGATTCCTATGATTGGGGTGAATGTTAAGGATGATCGAGAGGCCATCGTGGCCCGATTTTTATGTGGTTAGAATAGGAAGATAGCTAATGTGGTTGAACTACGACATTATGTAGAGTCGGATGACATGCTGTATGTAGCTAGGAAGGTGAAGAGACAGTTGAAGATGAAGGGATAGCTAGATATCCATCAAGTTCTAATTTTTCTTGAAAATCGAAGTGAGATAACAATAGAGGTGATGGGGATTGTTTCAAAGAGTACAACTGAGGTACCAAATAGAAGAGAGGAAGCTGCTAGCAAGGCTACACCTAAGGGGGATCCTCAACCTCCTAGGAATCGGGATGTCAAATACTTTAGGTGTTTAGGATTAGGACACATTGTGTTTCAATGTCCAAATAAAAGGGCGATGATCTTGCGAGACAGTGGAGAAGTGGTGTGTGATAGTGAAGGTGATTATGATGACATGCCAGAATTGGAGGATGCTAGTGATGGTGAGAAAATGGATTACGTTATTGGGTAGCTATTCTATTGGTTATAGGCGAGCTCTTAGTGCTCAAATCAAAGTGAATAACTTGGAGCAATAAAGGAGAACATATTTTATGTGAGATGCCATGTCAACAACAAAGTATGTAGCATGAGTATTGATGGGGATACTTGTGCTAATGTTGCTAGTACTACACTTGTTGAGAAATTAAGTTAACCGTGATAAACCATCCTAGGCCTTACAAATTGCAATGGTTGAATGAATGTTGAGAGGGTACGATGAATAGGCGAGTGTTGGTGAATTGTGAGTATAAGATCACAGGTGCATACCCCAGGTTAAAAAGGCTAGGAATATATGCCTTTCTAGTGCCAACAACAGGAGCCTAGATATATAGTCTAGCCATGACAAGAAAAAATATCCATAGAAAAACTCTATGAGTTTTGGAACCATCTATTTTCATTAGATGGAGCCAACTCTCTACATAAATCTACTCGTGCACAAATAGTAGAAACAGTATCATGAATAATAGTAGACTCATGTTTAGGAGCCTCAATATGGGTCCTAGCATTACGCTTACGCCAAATAGCATAAATCGAAGCCGTAAACATCAAACGAATAATAGTAGAGTGCAATGACCTCTCACGAAATAAAAACTCTATGAGTTTTGGAACCATCTATTTTCATTAGATGGAGCCAACTCTCTACATAAATCTACTCGTGCACAAATAGTAGAAACAGTATCATGAATAATAGTAGACTCATGTTTAGGAGCCTCAATATGGGTCCTAGCATTACGCTTACGCCAAATAGCATAAATCGAAGCCGTAAACATCAAACGAATAATAGTAGAGTGCAATGACCTCTCACGAAATTGCTCCATCCAAGAAAGAGTATTTGGCCAACATCACTGAAACCAAGGCAAGTTGCACTTCACGTGCAAAGCTTCCCAAACATGCTCAGAAAATGGGCAAGCAAAGAAAAGATGGTCAAGCGAAAAAAACTTTTTCTGTTTATAGAGGCCACCTTGAATTGCTAGCCAAAGGATAGATGTATGACTGGGAATACATTTAGGGAACCATATAATGCGATACCAGGTCACCTTAGGGCAGCGAGGTCAAAGAGATTCCTAAGCACTACGAATAGAGAAGACTCCATGCACATCGTCCACCCATCACAAGACATCCTCTCTAGAACTATCTGGCCGAAGAGTATCAAGCGTGTCTCGCACGAAATCAGACAAAGCTAGGGAACGAGCTGAAGACCACTTCCAATTATCACCTTCAATAATGTCAGCCACCTTAGCTAATCTGCTCAATCTAGATTCAGGAAACCGATTTATGATCCTGTTAATTTATAAGGAATCATTCCTCGGCTTTGAAGAATCTAACACACCCCTCCCTAGTTTGGATACTTTTTTGTGGCAGGAATTCAAAGAGTCGTTTTTGGAGGACATACCTAGTGGGATACCACTCATTTGAGACATTGAACATCAAATTGATTTCGTACCTAGAGTTATCATTCCAAACAGGCTAGCTTATCGAAGTAATCCTGAGAAAACCAAGGAACTTCAAAGGCAAGTGGAGAAGTTGATGAGCAAAGAGTATGGAGGAAAAGAATAAGTCCATGTGCCGTGTCAGTGCTACTAGTACCAAAGAAAAATAGAACCTGAAGGATGTCTGTGGATTGCCTGGCCATCAACAATATAATAGTAAAGTATCATCATCCTATTCCTAGATTAGACGATAGGTTATACGAATTGCATGGCGCATGCATATTCAGTAAAATTGATCGTAAAGTGGTTATCATCAGATTAGGATGAGGGAAGGAAATGAATGGAAAATTGTTTTTAAAACTAAACGTGGATTGTATGAATGGTTAGTTATGCCATTTGGACTTATTAATGTAGCTAGAACATTTATCCTTTTGATGAATCATGTTTTGCATGCATTAATAGTAAATTCGTAGTAGTTTACTTTGACGACATTTTGGTATATGGTGAGAACTTAGATGAGCATATAGGACATTTAAGATGTGTACTTATAGTCCTAAGACAAGAACAACTTTACACTATCTTTATAAAGTGTATATTTTGTATAGAAAAAAGTTTCTTTTCTTGGGTATATGGTTAGGACAAAGAGGATAGAAGTAGATGAGGAGAAAATCAAAGCTATCAAGGAATGGCCAACACCTAAAAACATAACTGAGGTAAGGAGCTTTCACGAGTTGACTAGTTTCTATAGATGATTTGTTAAAGACTTTAGCACGATTGCCACACCACTCATGAAAATTGTAAAAAAAAAAAGTGTAGGTTTTTTGTGGCGCGTTGAACAAGAACATGTATTTAATGTTATTAAGGATATGTTGTGTAAGGCACCTATTTTAACATTTCCTAACTTTGGCAAAACGTTTGAGATTGAATTTGATGTCTCAGGGATAGGTATTGGAGCTATCCGTAATGCAAGATAGAAGGTCGATAGCTTATTTCGGTGAAAAGCTAAGTGGAGCAATTCTCAACTATCCTACATATGATAAGGAGTTGTATGCACTTGTTCGAGCTTTCGAAACATGGTAGCACGACCTATGGCCAAAGAAGTTCATGATTTACACTAACTTTGAATCCTTAAAGCACTTGTGAGGTCAAGTAAGCTAAACAAGAGGCATACAAGATAGATGGATTTTATTGAAACATTCTCATATGTCATTCGGTATAAGCAAAGTAAAGAAAATATAGTAGCAGATGCATTGTCGAGAAGGTATGTGCTTTTAACTTCCTTTAGTGCTAAACTACTTGAATTTGAATATGTTAAAAAACATGTATGCTTTTTTTTTTCTTTTTTTCGATATACACGAACTATGAAATAAAGGGGCTATAGATAGATTCTTTAGGAATGATGGGTATTTATTTTGGGAAAATAAATTATGTGGTCCTAAATGTTCAACGAGAGAGTTACTAGTGAGAAAAGCACATAGTGGGGTTTAATGGGACATTTTGGTGTTCAGGAGATCTTAGGGATGTTAGGTTAACATTTTTATTAGCTTAAGATGAAAATTGATGTTAATCGAGTTTGTAGTCAATGCATTACTTGTAAAAAGGCTAAGTCTAAGATTTTACCTCGAAGATTGTATACACTATTACCTATTCCTAGTGAACCTTGTGCTGACATATCTATGGATTTTGTATTAGGTTTAACTAGGACTAAGAAAGGACGAGATTCAATAGTTGTGATAGTAGATAGGTTTAGCAAGATGGCACATTTTATTCCGTGTCATAAAATTGAAGTGCGACTAACATTGCAGATTTATTCTTTAAGAAAGTAGTAAAGGCCTATTGAAACATAGGGAGATTTGAAGGCTATTATGAGGAAGAGGTTCGTTCCTAATCACTATTATAGAGATCTTTATAAAAAATTACAAAGCCTTAAATCAACGATTTAGGAGTGTGGAGGATTATCATGAGATGGAGATTCCTATGATTGGGGTGAATGTTAAGGATGATCGAGAGGCCATCGTGGCCCGATTTTTATGTGGTTAGAATAGGAAGATAGCTAATGTGGTTGAACTACGACATTATGTAGAGTCGGATGACATGCTGTATGTAGCTAGGAAGGTGAAGAGACAGTTGAAGATGAAGGGATAGCTAGATATCCATCAAGTTCTAATTTTTCTTGAAAATCGAAGTGAGATAACAATAGAGGTGATGGGGATTGTTTCAAAGAGTACAACTGAGGTACCAAATAGAAGAGAGGAAGCTGCTAGCAAGGCTACACCTAAGGGGGATCCTCAACCTCCTAGGAATCGGGATGTCAAATACTTTAGGTGTTTAGGATTAGGACACATTGTGTTTCAATGTCCAAATAAAAGGGCGATGATCTTGCGAGACAGTGGAGAAGTGGTGTGTGATAGTGAAGGTGATTATGATGACATGCCAGAATTGGAGGATGCTAGTGATGGTGAGAAAATGGATTACGTTATTGGGTAGCTATTCTATTGGTTATAGGCGAGCTCTTAGTGCTCAAATCAAAGTGAATAACTTGGAGCAATAAAGGAGAACATATTTTATGTGAGATGCCATGTCAACAACAAAGTATGTAGCATGAGTATTGATGGGGATACTTGTGCTAATGTTGCTAGTACTACACTTGTTGAGAAATTAAGTTAACCGTGATAAACCATCCTAGGCCTTACAAATTGCAATGGTTGAATGAATGTTGAGAGGGTACGATGAATAGGCGAGTGTTGGTGAATTGTGAGTATAAGATCACAGGTGCATACCCCAGGTTAAAAAGGCTAGGAATATATGCCTTTCTAGTGCCAACAACAGGAGCCTAGATATATAGTCTAGCCATGACAAGAAAAAATATCCATAGAAAAACTCTATGAGTTTTGGAACCATCTATTTTCATTAGATGGAGCCAACTCTCTACATAAATCTACTCGTGCACAAATAGTAGAAACAGTATCATGAATAATAGTAGACTCATGTTTAGGAGCCTCAATATGGGTCCTAGCATTACGCTTACGCCAAATAGCATAAATCGAAGCCGTAAACATCAAACGAATAATAGTAGAGTGCAATGACCTCTCACGAAACTGCTCCATCCAAGAAAGAGTATTTGGCCAACATCACTGAAACCAAGGCAAGTTGCACTTCACGTGCAAAGCTTCCCAAACATGCTCAGAAAATGGGCAAGCAAAGAAAAGATGGTCAAGCGAAAAAAACTTTTTCTGTTTATAGAGGCCACCTTGAATTGCTAGCCAAAGGATAGATGTATGACTGGGAATACATTTAGGGAACCATATAATGCGATACCAGGTCACCTTAGGGCAGCGAGGTCAAAGAGATTCCTAAGCACTACGAATAGAGAAGACTCCATGCACATCGTCCACCCATCACAAGACATCCTCTCTAGAACTATCTGGCCGAAGAGTATCAAGCGTGTCTCGCACGAAATCAGACAAAGCTAGGGAACGAGCTGAAGACCACTTCCAATTATCACCTTCAATAATGTCAGCCACCTTAGCTAATCTGCTCAATCTAGATTCAGGAAACCGATTTATGATCCTGTTAATTTATAAGGAATCATTCCTCGGCTTTGAAGAATCTAACACACCCCTCCCTAGTTTGGATACTTTTTTGTGGCAGGAATTCAAAGAGTCGTTTTTGGAGGACATACCTAGTGGGATACCACTCATTTGAGACATTGAACATCAAATTGATTTCGTACCTAGAGTTATCATTCCAAACAGGCTAGCTTATTGAAATAATTCCGAGGAGACCAAGGAACTTCAAAGGAAAGTGAGAGAATTGATGAGTAAAGGCAAGTGAAAGAAAGTATGAGTCCATGTGCCATACTAATGCTACATGTGTTGAAGAAAGATGGAACTTGGAGAATGTGTGTAGACTGTCCGGCAAATTGTCACATTATAAGGGTTAGATATTATGTTGGATGAATTACATGAATCATGCATGTTTAGTAAAATATATCGTAAAAGTGGATATTCATCAAATCCTAGATAGAGAGATGAATAGAAAACTGCCTTTAAGGCTAAGCCCCCGTTTGGTGCCCATTAAATTACATTAAATTATATTTTTTTCTCTCATATTTTAACCACACAATCTTTCATAAAATAATATTATATGTAAATCGAAAACTTTTCTTTCTTTTTCAACCATTCATTTTTCAAAAAAAACACTATCCTACCCATTTTCATTACCAAAAAATGGGGGCCAAATAGCCTATGTGAGTGGTTAGTCATGCCATTTTGACTTGCTAATGTACTTAGCACGTCTATGGGATTAATGAATCATGACTTGGTGCATTTATTGGTAAATTCATCGTAGTTTACTTCAATGATATCTGGATATTTAGTAAGGATTTAAATGAGAATATAGGACATTTAAAATTGTGGTAGATGAATTACATGAATCATGCATGTTTAGTAAAATAAGCCTTAAAAGTGGATATTCATCAAATTAGGATAAGAGAGGGAGATGAATAGAAAACTACTTTTAAGACTAAGGATAGCCTATGTAAGCAACCAGTCACGCCATTTTGACTTGCTAATGTACTTAGCATGTTTACGAGATTAATGAATCATTCTAATGTGCATTTATAGGTAAATTCGTAGTAGTTTACTTCAATGAAATCTTGATATATGTAAGGATTTAAATGAGCATATAGGACATTTAAAATGTGTGCCCATAAGGCAAGAATAACTTTATCGTAACTTTAAAGTGTACATTTTGGATGGAAAAAATTGCTTTCCATGGTTTTATTGTTAGCGCAAAGGGTATTGAAGTGGACAAGGAGAAAATTAAGGCTATAAAGCAGTGGCCAACATCTAAAATTATAATCGAGTTAAGAAATTTTCATGGTTTAGCTAGTTTTGATAGGCATTTTGTTAAAGCTTTTAGCACAATTGCCTCTCCACTCATGGAGATTGTAAAGAAATAGGCTTTCATTGGGGCGTTGAAAAGAACATGCTTCTAACACTATTATGGATGTATTGTGTACCGCGCTGGTTTTATCACTACCTAACTTTAACAATATGATGCGAACCTGCGTAGCAACAAACACTATGAAATCCACAGGATATTGATACCGATCCCAAGAAAGCCAAGAACAAGTTTTTGGACTCTACCCACAATATTCGAACCAAGCAACCCAACAAGAACGATGCTGCAAAGGACCTCTTGATTACTCAACACGATGAATTTCACTAGATTTTGTGGATCTGACCCAATAATTACAAATCAAACAACCAACACAGTCACATGGACATGCCAACCTTTTGGTTACAAATAATCATAACCCGATTTGTTGAATGCCACAAGATGGTTAATCTAGATAAGTTTAATTTTTGCCCATGGAGGAACAAAGTCTTAATGAAAATACAATGAAAGAAATAACCTATTTATACTAAAAACCTAAAATATAAAATATGGAAAAATATAATTAAATCTCATAAATGTGGTCCACTCCGGATCATATCAAACCCTCTCTCTTCGAAAGTATTCGTCCTCGAATTCTGATCCAAGTTGTAACCTTTATCTCCAATCAATGCAAGAACATGAAATGATCTGTCTCCTCTTGGATGTACTTTGGACCTCTTTTGAACTCGAACCCGCTGCCTTCGATTGTAAATCTAATCACCTTCACCTGGATCAAAGTGTGCTCACCTTGACTGCTTGATCTTGCAAGTTGGAACTGCTACAATAACAACTCCATTTGATGAATAACCATGCATATTCCTTGCTTTACTTGGCCCAAGCACTTGAAATAGTGTTATTTCCAATGTACCAGTGTTGTCCTTCAGTTCATCTTCCTCAATCAACTCTCTGCATATGTAGTTCCTCCAGTGCCTTTGAAACTCCGTCATCTCCTCGAGAATCACAAAGTCAATTTTCGATAGATAAGGGAAATCCAACCGATGTAGTACCAACTGATGTTCAATTTCTAGGACGGGTTATGTGATCATTTTCTGGGATTGAATCTTCAGTAACCTGCAAAATAGAATTAGCCAAATTAGGGAGAGAATTGTTAATTTTCACCACGGCCTCCTCAACTCTAGGCTTCCTTTCAATTAAACTCACTTCCAACTCTTCTTTCCCTTTCGAAGATTCTTCTTCATTTTCTTTCTGTAGATTCACTTCCCCTTTTGGATTTTCACTTTCAACTTCTTTTTTACTTTCTTGTGGTCTTTCTCCTTTGAATAATGCTTGTGGCACACCGGTGTGTCCAAAATGGACACCCGGCGCCTCGGTATTGGCTGAGGCGTCGGTGGGCCCCGGCGTGTCCATTTTGGACACCCCGTTGGATACTGCAATGTACCCATAGCATGATTGTTCTCCTTTTTCCTCACAACTAACCACCTCACAATTTTCTCCTTTACCCTTTTGTTCCCCCATTTGAGTTTTCTGAGAGTTAATTAAGTCACGAATCTCTAAGAGTTCACGCTTATAATCCAACCCAGTCCTCCTGCTAGATGCATTATCAACATGCTTCACAAATGATGTTTTCTCTTCCCTTGAATACCCATAGCATGATTGTTCTCCTTTTTCCTCACAACTAACCACCTCACAATTTTCTCCTTTACCCTTTTGTTCCCCCATTTGAGTTTTCTGAGAGTTAATTAAGTCACGAATCTCTAAGAGTTCACGCTTATAATCCAACCCAGTCCTCCTGCTAGATGCATTATCAACATGCTTCACAAATGATGTTTTCTCTTCCCTTGAATACCCAACTCCACTATATCTTCTAGGCTCCTCTCTAAATTCCAGATCAAACCGATCCCGCTTATAAAAATAATTAGGCGCATATCGCTTCCTCATTATAGTCCTCAATTCATCCCAAGTTTCAATACACCTCTCTCCGTTTCTCCGCCTAGATTTCGTCAACTGATCCCACCAAGTAATTGCATAATCCACAAACGTGTTCATAGCTAAATTTGATTTTCTCTCCCCGGAGTAATCATGGCAATCAAATACTAATTCTACCTATTCTTCCCATGCCAAGTATGCCTCGAGATTGTTCCTACCCTTAAATTGTGGAATTGTAATCCTTTCATGTCCCAATCTCCCATCAACACCGTTTCCAACCAAATTTCTACACCGACCTTCAATTCTCTCCATCATATCCCCTATATCCTCCAACAATCTCTCTAACCACCAAAACAACCTTCTAGACATTTTGAATTGAATTACAATTGGGTTGTGTGACTCAAGGACTCAAAAAGAATTTGAATTGGAACTTTCATAAATTCAAGAAAGTGGTTCTTGAATTGGAATTTGACCTGACAAAAATAGAATTTGATTCAAAGGAATAGTCCGCAATTATTTTTTTGACAAATTTTATTTTATTTAAAATATCCCGTGTACAGTGGACGGACGATGAACAGTACCATGAACCGTTTTATTTTTTATTATTTTTTTATTTTTAGACTCTTGATATAGAGAATTTAACTATGACACTGACACAACAAATGGAAGTTGATTTGGATGCAAATTGAATCCAAAAACAACTTTTGAATTTTTTTTTCTTTTTTGGGATTTTTCTGGATCGAAGACTCTAAACAACAAAAGACACGAAGAACACCAAAATAACGCTGGAAAACAAAAACAAAGACTCGACAAAATAAAAAGAAAAGGATTATAACCTTGATTTTGGTGTCTTAGCTCTGATACCAAATGATGTGAATCCGCGTAGCAACGAACACTCGAAACCCACAGGATATTGACATCGGATACCAAGAAAGTCAAGAACAAGGTTTTGGACTCCACCCACAATGTTGGAACCAAGAAACCCAACAAGAGCGATGCCGTGAAGGACCTCTTGATTACGCAACACGATGAATTTCACCCAATTTTGTGGATCTAACACAATAATTACAAACCAAACAACCAACACAGTCACATGGACATGCCGGCCTTTTGGATACAAATAATTATAAAATCATGACCCGATTTGTTGAACTCCACAAGATGGTTAATTTTGATAAGTACAATTTTTGCCCATGGAAGAACAAAGTTTTGAAGCAAAAGCTTCGAGAGAGAAAAGTCTCAATTTAATTCATCAAAGTCTTAATGAAAATACAATGAAAGAAATAACTTATTTGTACTAAAAACCTAAAATATAAAATATGGGAAAATATAATTAAATCTCCTAAAAATATAAAGTTACCAAAAAACTATGAATTCTAATGGAAATAAAATTTCTCGCAAAAGGAAAGATTTTCGTCCAAATTTATTTCTATGGGGCCCACTTCGGATCATATCACAATACTTTTGAGATTGAATGTGATGCCCTGGGAATAGGTATTAGAGTTGTTTTGATGTAGGAACAAAAGGCATTGAAGCTTACTTTAGTGAAAAGCTAAGTAGAGCAGCTCTCAACTATCCTATATATTACAAGGAGTTGTTTGTACTACCTATGCAAATGAGTTCGTGATTCATATCGATCATGTGTCCTTGAACCATTTAAAGGGTCAAGGTGAACTAAATAAGAGGCTTACAAGGTGGATGGGGTTTATCGAGACATTTTCGTATGTTATTCGTTACAAACAAGGTAAAGAAAATATGATACCGGGTGCACTGTCAAGGAGGTATGCACTTCTTGCTTTTTTAGGAGCCAAATTACTGGGATTTAAATATGTGAAGGGCATGTATGCTATTGAACTAGACATTTCTAATATATGTGAATCATTTGACAAATGTGCTATAGATAAATTCTTTCAGTATGATGGATATTTACTTCGGGAGAATAAGTTATGTATACCTATGTATTCAATGAGAGAATTGTCAGTAAGTGAAGCTCATGTTGGAGGTTTAATGTGTCACTTTGGAATTAACAAAACCTCATAGCTGTTAATTGAACACTTTGGCCTAAGATGAAAGTTGATGTTGATCGAGTTTATAGTAGATGCATCACTTGTATAAATATTTTACCTCAAGGTTTATATACGCCATTACCCGTTTCTAGTGAGCCTCGGGTAGATGTGCCTATGGCTTTTGTTAGGTATACCTATGACTAAGAAAGGAAGAGATTTCATTCCATGTCATAAAACTGATGATACCACTAATATAGCATATTTAGTCATTAAAGAAGTCGTGCATTTACCTGAATAGAGATATTAGGTTTCTTAATCATTTTGGAAGATTTTATGGAGTTAGTTGGGACTAAGCTATTATTCTCTACTACTTGTCACCCATAAATGGATGGACAAATTGAGGTTGTTAACAGGACCATGATACAACTATTGCGCACTATATGACATAAGAACTTGAAGAGTTGGGAAGATTGCTTGCCATTCATAGAATTTGCATATAATATGGTTTTAATCCACTAATATCTTTGGATTTAATTCCTTTATCTATTGTTGATAGAGGTAGTTTGATGGAAAGAAGAAAGCCGAGTTGGTAAGATCTCTCCATGAGAAGGTACAGAGCCAAATTGAGAAGAAAAATGAGCATTATACTTCTCAAGCAAATATCATTTTCAATCTTGTTATTAATTCAACTACAACAACCAATCTTTGTAGCGTTTAACCCTTTAGTCCTTGATTTTTGTTTCAAGCCATCATTTGGTAAAGGTTCTTTATTTGATTTTAGCTTTCTTGACGTCGTTGTCAGATATTGTTTTAGTTTCATGGTACATCCAACAACAAGGTCCACATCAAGCATTTAAATAGGTACTGGATCAGTTTGGCTTAATTTGATACGTTTTAACATAGTTTTTTTTTTTCACTTTTATGTGCGTAGTTAGTTCGTTTAATGCATTTTTGAACCTTTTTTCTCGTTCTGATATATTTCAACCACATTGGTACAATAGGGGTTTTTTGGGACGTTTTGCTTGTTGCTTTTTCTCAGGTATTTTGTGGTATTTTGATGTGAACTCTGTTGCATAGTGTACACTAAGACATGATTCGAGATGTTAGTTCAAAAAATCAAACTAATAACCTCGACACCTTGTTGAAACTAAATCAAGAACCAAGGTAGGAATGGTTGAACGCTACAAAGATTGGAAACGTTCGATAAGTTGTAAATAGTTCAATTAGGAAAAAGCTTGGCAGCAAAAATCTCACTTTAATTCAGTCACTCAAATATTGTGTTGATCTTTGGGCATGACCATTCCTTATGTTTAGGCGTCACCCAAACAATCCAAACTCGTAAAACATAAGATAAACATGATAAAATGGTGTGTGACGAAAATTGGATAAAAATTATAAAATAAAAAACCATGTAGCAACTAGATAAAATTGAAGTACTGCAAAAATAATGGCTCAATTACCAACTAACTCAAAACAAGAAAATGCTAGAACTAGCCCCAAAACAACTGAATTTGACCCTTAAAGTTTGACAATGCCATTTGACGTTTTGTGTAGATTCGTAAAATGCATCTTGATTGTACTCAAGGATTCAACAATTGAGCTAAAACCTTTTCATACATCCTTCTTGTTTCACACACGGAGGTTGGTCCTTTTTCTTCCATGCTCAACTTGAAACTAGGCGTCCTTGATCTCTTGACAAGACCAATGTAACTTGGACAAGTCCTTGCATGCTTCTTCGATCTTCTTTGCTCTTGACCAAGTTATCGGCTCTTCCGAAACACGAAACGGATCGTTGCTAGCTTGCTCTTCAGGATTCTCATCATTCTCTCCATTTTAAAAAGATTTGACCTCAAAATCTTTTGGACAATATATCAGCATTAGATTGGCTTTTTCTTGATAATAAGCTCACCACCTCTTCTTGTGTTTCTCTCTATTCTTTCTTTGTCAAATTCTCTAAGAAACCATCTAAGGTTTCCTCATTCATTGTACAATGAAAGTACATTGCTTGAGAGATTATTATAAATTGAAATTCTCATTTTCAATCATATTCTTAATTCAACTATGACAACCAATCTTTGCGGCTTTCAACCCTTCAGGCCTTGATTTTTGTTTCAAGTAATCAGTTGATCGTGGTTCTTCATTTGATTTTAACTTCCTCGGGATTTGTGTTAATTTTGTTTGAGTTTCATGGTCCATCGTAAGACGGGGTCCATATGAAGCATTTAAATTGGTTCTAGAGTAGTTTGCCCTGATTTGATAAATTTTGACGTAGTTTTTTTTTTTTTCACTTACACGTGCATAGATTCATTCTTTTTGTGCATTTTGAACTTTTTTTTTTCGTTCTGATATATTTCTAGCATATTAGTGTAATTAGGTCTTTTTGGGACATTGTCTTGAGTTAGCCAGTTCCTTAAGGATAGAATACACTCTGCTAAGGATAGGATCGTCGACTTGCGTGTGTTAAGCATAAAACAAGTCTTCCTTCTCATGGCCTGGCCATCCATCCCTTTTCTTCCTATTTAGGAACTTCACTCCTAGAACGAAGTCCCAGATATTTTCATATCCTGAAGGAAGTTAAGCAATCGAGACTAGGAGGAACCTAAAAAGTAAATAGTCGTAATAGCAATAGGAGTTGCAGGGGAAGTAGAGGAAGCATCCAATTTGACATTAGAAGTGGCTTTGGCACGGAGAGGAACGAAGTAGCTCGACTGTAAAGGACAGGAAGATAATAAGCTCTTTCCGGGATAAGGGTGGTTAGCAAGAAGGTTTTTGAATAAAGAAAGGAAAGGAAGAATACGCTCCTATTGAATTAGCTCTTGGGAATAGAAGGGGAATGAAGGAAATTTACCTTATCTTCTAAAATAGAAGAGGCTAATCGAGATCCTAATCCTAACTCGAAGGAAGAGGGGATTACGGAAAAGGATTGGGCAAATAAATAGGTTATTAGAGAGCTGGTGGAAGGCTCAAGGCAGAAAGAATTGACATATAATAAGAAGGATCTCATGTCATAGTTCTTGTTCAAGAAGGGACATCCCTTGAATAAGCTGTTGGGAGCATAGTAGAGGAATTGAGAGACCTTACTACAAAAAAATCGTTCTCAAAGCTATTCCTTAGTGAGTCTTAATCCTACGCAAAACGGTCTAACAATAAGTAAAGCGATTTACTAATAACATAAAAGGAAGGGGAACTAATTCCAAGCTTACTTATGATGAAATTAGAGGTGACATGACCTAGAAAGTTGTAGAATACCAAAGATAGACAATCAGTAGACTGCTAGGTGGGAATGGTTGGCTAGACCATTTGAATCGCTGTGGGGATTCCCTTCCTCCTTTCAAATGGGAGGGCCAGCATTCTTTTCTCATTCGTTAGCAAGACCGAACCGTCACGTGCTTTAAATCGACCAAGATTTTGCTTCCGACCTTCATGACCTCACGGCTACTTTGTTTCGCAGTGCTAGCCTCATTGTCCTAGTTTTATGGAAGAAATCCATCTTCCTGATGTGACAGGGGCTGAGGCTACCCCATTGCTTTCTTTGCTTTCGGGCGATGCCTAAACCTCCTTAAGCCATGCCCTTACCACCAACAGCAGTTATACCGACAGTGGCAAGAGCTTCTTCTTTGTTCACAGCTTCTTCAACTTGACGGGGAAAACTAGACAGAAAGGAAAAATCACTTTCGAAATGTCATAAAAGACAGGGGCTTTCTTGCTTCAGCATGTGAGGGAAATGCTCCGGGTACCGAAGTTAGCGGACAGAGAGGGCGGCGGGCAGGTAAGGTTCTAGGTCCAAATAAGATTCTCGGGCAAGGGTCAACTAAAGGCATCTAGTTCCAGACCAGAGCTAATCTAATCTAAGACCTTCGCCCTCGGCCTCTAGTCGCTAATAGATATGGTCTATAGTAAGGTTAAATAGGAGCCTTCAACTCGAGCCAATAGTTTCAAGGCCATTGTCTTTACGATAGCACCTAAAGGCATCAAAATCAAGTGCTAATGGAGATCCAGTGGAAGTTGGACTTTCTTCTCTTCCTAAGGCCTAAGCTCTCTTGCTAAACCTTTATACCTAAGTCTATCCAATTGCAGGTGCTAGGATAAACCACTACAATTCAAGTAGCAGTTGGAGTAGTTGATAGCTCCAGTATAGAATAGTCTGTGGCAGGTATCGAAATAGGAAATGGGAAATGAAAGTATGGTGATTTTGAATCTCTGTCTGCCATCCATTGTAAGAGGTAGAGGAGTGATAGTAACGGCAAGGAAGGACAGATAGGATGAAGACTTAATTGACTTAGAAGAGTTCGAATATTAGTTCATTCTTGTGTTAGGATTCTTCTTCCTTGTTAATTGTGTTATAGGAGTAGCGAGGAGTTAGCGTTAGGTCTTAGGAAGAGTTAAGAGAAGGGGAGTGAGCGCACTACGACTAGTAGTGCGTGAACGGTATAACAGTATCCGTAGAGTTCCATGAGTTCTGAGTCTTGATAGGAAAGCTAAGGTCTTCTGCAGTTCTCTTCTCTCTTCCTTGAGCTAGGGATACTATTTACTATCTGATATCGGACTTAGGTAAGAGTTCTGGTAGGTCTTACGATGCATTAGTTGAGTTATCGGAGTTCCCGTAGTTAGCAGAGTTAATTGACTTACAAGAAGAACAGGTATCGGAGTTAGCTGAATTCCTGCGTACTGAGTTCGAGGAGTTAGCAGTCGTAGCTGCGTCGACCAATCATTGTGGCGTTCAACCTTTCACGCCTTGATTCTTGTTTCAAGCGATCATTTGGTTAGGGTGCTTCATTGATTTTAGCTTTCTCGAGGTTTGTGTCAAATTTTGTTTGACTTTCATGGTACATCCTATAGTAGGGTCCTCATCAAGCATTTTAACATGTTCTAGAATGCATGCATACATTAGTTCTTTTTGTGTATTTTGAACAATATTTCTCGTTCTAATATATATAAGGCATACTGGTACAATTCGAATTTTTTTTTGGACATTTCGTTTGTTGCAATTATTTCAGGTATTTTTATCGTATTTTGATGCGAACTTGTGAATTCTAAGAAATGTAAAGTCAAATTAATAACCTTGACCCTATGATTTCCTAAATCAAGAACCAAGGCCGAAATGGATGAACGTTACAAAGATTAGGCCCCCGTTTGAGCCCCATTAATTTTCATTACATTACATTTCATTTTTCTCCTTCTTATTTTCAGCCACACAATCTTCCATAAAATAATATTACACGTATATCGAAAATTTTCCCTTCATTTTCAACCACTCATTTTTCAAAAAAATACTATTCCACCTATTAATTTTTCTACGTAATGGGGGCCAAATAGGGGCTAGAAATGTACGATAATTTGCAAATAGTTCAACTAGGAACATGCTTGGCAGCAAAAATCTCACTTTATGATCAATCGCTCAAATATTGTATCAATAATAAGCTCACCACACTTCTTGTTTTCCTCTCTATTCTTTCTTGTCAAATTCTCTAAGGAACCATATAAGGCTTCCAAATTCATTGTATAAGGAAAGTACATTGTTTGAGAGATTACTATATATTCTCTCATTTTCAATATTGTTCTTAATTCAACTACGAAGAGTAATTTTTGCGGCGTTCAACCTTCACGCCTTGATTTTTGTTTCAAGCGATCATTTGGTTAGAGTTCTTCATTTGTTTTTTTTC
>NW_019231941.1:188105-193313 GCF_002742605.1 Olea europaea var. sylvestris
TTTTTTTGGGACGTTTTGCTTCTTGCGTTTATTTCAAGTACTTTTGTCATATTTTGATGTGAACTCTATTGCGAAGAGTACCCTAGAAACCGAACAAGATTCGAGATGTGAATTTAAAGAAACCTAAAATCAAATTAATATTCTTGACCATGTGATTTTCTAAATCAAGAACCAACACTGGAATGCTTGAATGGCACAAAGATTGGAAATGTTCAATAAGTTCTTAGTAACTCAATTAGGAACCAGCTTGATAGTGAAAATCTTACTTCTTGATTAATCACTAAAATAATGTGTTGATCTTTGCACAAGAAAGTTCCTTACGTATAAGCACGGGCTCAAATAATCCTAACTCGTAAGACAACTAGATAAACATGATAAAACGGAATGCAAGATAATTATATTACTTATAAAATAACTAGATAAATCTGAAACATTGCGAATATAATGATGAAATTACCCTTAAACTAACTCAAAACATAAAAGTGTTAAAATTGAATAAAAAAAAACGGAATTTGCGCTTCTGGATTGTACTCAAGGACGAAACTTCAACAATCGAGCTAAAATTTAGGCGCGTTTCATACATCCTTCTTATGTCTCTTTAGCTTGAATCAAATGCACATAGGTTGGTTCTTCTTCCTCCATGGTCATCTCAAAAGTAGGTATCTTGCTTGTCGCACTTGATCTCTCGACTGGACCAATGGAACATGGACAGGTCAAGGGCACATTTCTTCGATCTTATTTGCTCCGAACCTAGCTATCGGCTACTCGAAAACATGTAAAGGATCCTTGCCAGCTTTTCTCGATATTAAGTTCACCACTCTTGCCTTTTTCCTCTCTTTGCTTTCCTCATCAAATTCTCTAAGGGGTTATATAAAGCTTCTTCATTCATTGTATGAGGAAAGTACATTTTATGAAAGATTATTATAAATTAAAATCCTCATTTTCAATCTAGTTCTTACTTCAACTTTGAAGACCAATATTTGCAGCGTTCAACTTCATGCATTGATTCTTGTTTCAAGCGATCATTTGGTTAGGGTTCTTCAATTAATTTTAGCTTTCTAGGGTTTCGTGTCAAATCTTGTTTGAGTTTCATGGTACATCCTGCAATGGGTCCACATCAAAAATTTAAACAGATTCTGGTGTGGTTTGACCTAATTCGATGCAATTGAATGCTACAAATATTGGAAATGTTAGATAAGTTCTATTCATTTCTTATGTATAGACAAACCTAGACAATCCTACATCGTAAAACGACCTAGTAAACATGATAAAATGGAGTGTGACGGAAGCTAGATAAAAATGACAAAATAAAGGATCATACTACTTGTATAACTACTAGATAAAAAAATATTGCAAAAATAATGACACAATTGCCCTTAAACTAATTCAAAACATAAAAACGCTAAAACAGGCCCCAAAACAATGGAATTTTGACCCTTAAAGTTTGACAAAACATCTAACAAACATGTGTACATTCATGAAAACCATAAGGATTGTACTCAAGGATGAAACAATCGAGCTAAAATTCATGCACTTTCATACATCCTTCATATTTCTCTTTAGCTTTAATCAAATGCACGAAGGTTAGTCTTTCTTCCTCCATTCTCATCCTTGTTGCACTTGATCTCTAAATCGGACCAATGTGAATTGGATAAGTCCTTACTTCTTCGATCTTATTTGCTTTTGACCTAGTTATCAGCTCATCTGGAATATGCATAGGATCCTCGCTAGATTGCCTTCCGTGATTCTCATCAATATCTTCCTTTTCAAAAGGATTGGACCTCAAGACATTTTGGACAACGCATCACCATATGATTGGCTTTTTCTCGATAATAACCTCATCACTCTTTCCTCTTTATGCTTGCCTTGTCAAATTGTCTAAGGAACCTATAAGGCTTCATCATTCATTGTACGAGGAAAGTACATGTTATGAGAGATTGTTACAAAATTGAAATTCTCATTTTCAATCTTGTTCTTAATTCAACTTCGATGAACAATATTTAAGGCTTTCAATACGCCTTGATTCTGGTTAAGCGATCAAAATTTGGGATATTAATTTGATTCTAGCTTTCTTGGAGTTTGTTTCAAATCTTGTTAGAGTTTCGTGGTACATCCTACAACGGGGTCCAGATCAAAAAGTTTAACAGGTTCTAGAACGGCTTGGCCTAATTTGATACATTTTGATGTAGTTCTTTCACTTTCTCTTGCGTATGTTAGTTTCGTTTCATGCACTTTTCAACATTCTTTCTCGTTCTAATATATTTCAATTATATTGGTGCAATTCAAGAATTTTTGGACATTTCACTTGTTGCGTTTATTTAAGCTATTTTGGTTTATTTCAATGTGNCATCCTTCTTATTTCTCTTTAGCTTGAATCGAATGCACGAAGGTTGGTCCTTCTTCCTCGATTCTCTTCCTGAAACTAGGTATCCTGCTTGTTGCACTTGATCTCTTGACAGAACCCACACAACTTAGACAAGTCCTTGCATGCTTGCTCGATCTTATTTGCTCTTGACCTAGTTATCATCTCCTCTAGAAATGTAAAGGATCTTGCTAGCTTTCCTTCCGTGATTCTCATCATTCTCTCCCCTTTCAAACAGATTTGACCTTGAGAACATTTGGACAATGAATCAGCACTAGATTGGCTTTTTCTCTATAATAAGCTCAACATTCTTGCTTTTTCCCTCTCTATGCCTTGTCAAATTCTCTAAGGAACTCTATTAGGCCTCTTCTTTCATTGTATGAAGAAAGTACATTGTTTGTGATATTATTATAAAGTGAAATTTACATTTTCAATCTTGTTCTTAATTCAACTATGATGAACTAATCAATGACTTTCGATCTTTGTGACGTTCAACCCCTTCACGCCTTGATTCTTGTTTCAAGCAATCATTATGTTAGGGTTTGTCATTTGATTTTAGCTTTCTAGAGGTTCGTGTCAAATCTCGCTTGAGTTACCTAGTACATCCTACAATTGGGTTCACACTAGTAGTTTGACTGGTTCTAGAATGTTTTGGCCTAATTTGATACATTTTGACATAGTTTTGTTCATTTTCGCGCCTGCGTATTTTTTGAACATTTTTCTCGTTCTGATATATTTCAAGCATATTGGTACAATTCGGTGCCTTTTGGGTTATTTCACTTGTTGCAATTATTTTAGTAATTTTTATTATATTTTGATGTGAAGCCTGTTGTGGAGTGCACCCTAGAAGTAGAACAAGATTCGAGATGAATTCAAAGAATGCTAAAATCAAATTAATATCCTTGAACCTGTGATTTCCTAAATCAAGAACCAAGGCTGGACGGTTGAGTGCTACAAAGAATGAAAATGGTCCCCAAGTTCTAAATAGTTCAATTAGGAACAAGCCTGATAGCGAATATCTAACCTTATGATTAATAATGAAGTAAATACCCTTAAACTAACTCAAAACGTAAAAATGTAGCTGGACCCTAAACAACCGAATNTAATTTTTGCGGCGTTCAACCTTCACGCCTTGATTTTTGTTTCAAGCGATCATTTGGTTAGAGTTCTTCATTTGTTTTTTTTCTTTCTTGAGTTCATGTCAAACCTTGTTTGAGTTTCATGGTACATCCTCCACAAGCATTTAAGTAGGTTCTAGAACGGTTTGGCCTAATTTGATACATTTTGATGTAGTTTTTCCCCTCTTGTGTGTGTACTAGTTATTTTCATGCATTTTTGAACATTTTTCTCATTCTGATGTAATTCAAACATATTGGTGAAATTTGGAGAATTTTGGGACATTTTGCTTGTTACGTTTATTTCAGGTATTTTGCCGTATTTTGATGTGAACTCTTTTCCGTAGTGTACCCCAGAACTAGACAAGATTTTATATATGAATTCAAAGAAAGCTAAAATCAAATTAATATCCTTGACCCTGAGAATCAAGGCTGGGATGGTTGAACGCAACAATGATTGGAAATGTTCGATAAGTTGTATATTGTACAATTAGGAACATGCTTAGCAATGAAAATCTCAATTTAAATCAATCACTCAAATATTTTGTTGATCTTCGCACATGAACATTCCTTATGTATAGGCAAACCCAAACCACCCAAAGTCATAAAACAACCAGATAAACAAGATAAAATGGAGTTTGATTGAAAGTAGATGAAAATTATAAAATAAAAAACCATATTACTTGTAAAACAATTAGATGAAACTGAAATACAGCAAAAATAATGACATAATTACCCTTAAACTAACTCAAAACATAAAAACACTAAAACTGGCCCTAAAACAATGGAATTTGACCCTTAAAGTTTGACAAGGCCATCTGACAAACTGGTGTAGATTTCGTTAAACAAGTTTGGATTGCACTCAAGGATGAAAATTCAACAATCAAGCTAACATTTTTTCTTCTTATTTATTTCAAGCATACTGGAACAATTTTTTTTTTTTTTTTAACTTTTCATTTGTTGCATTTGTTTCAGTTATTTTGTTGTATTTTGATGTAAACTTTGTTATGGAGTGAACCCTAGACTCGAGATGTGAATTCAAAGAAAGTAAAAATCAAATTAATATCCTTAATCCCTTGATTTCCTAAATCAAGAACCGTGGCTAGAATGCTTGAATGCTACAATGATTGGAAATGTTCGATAAGTTCTAAATAGTTCCATTAGGAACAAGCTTGGCAGCAAAAAATCCCACTTTACGATTAATCACTCAGATATTGTGTTGATCTCTATACATGAACATTCCTTACGTATATGCTGACCCAAACAATCCTAACTCATAAACGACCAGATAAACATGACGAAACGGAGTGTGATGCAAGCTAGATAGAAATGATAAAATAAAAGACCATATTACTTGTAAAACTACTAGATAAAATTGAAATGCTATAAAAATTAATTATGCAATTGCCCTTAAACTAACTCAAAACATAAAAATGACAAAACTGGCCCCAAAACAATGGAATTTGACCCTTAAAGTTTGCCAACACTATCTGACAAATAGTGTAGATTTGTAAAACGCGTCTGGATGGTACTCAAGGATGAAAAATCGACAATCGAGTTAAAATTTATGCGCCTTTTCGTACATCTTTCTTATTTCTCTTTAACTTGAATCAAATGCAAGAAGGTTGGTCCTTCTTCCTCCATGCTCAACTTGAAACTAGGTATCTTGCTTGTCGCACTTGATCTCTCGATTTGACCAACGTATCTTGGACAAGTCCTTGCATGCTTCTT
>NW_019231941.1:199641-231705 GCF_002742605.1 Olea europaea var. sylvestris
CCTACAACGAGGTTCACATCAAGCATTTTAACTAATTCTAGATCATTTTGGCCAAATTTGTTACATTTTCCCATAGTTTTGTTCATTTTCGCTTAGGTACAAGCTTGATAACGAAAAATCTAATTTTATGATTAATCACCCAGATAAAGTGTTGCTCTTTGCACAACTAACATTCCTTATATCTTGGCGAACTCATACAATCCTATCTCGTAAAACAATCAGATAAACATGATAAAATAGAGTGATGGAAACTAGATAAAAACAACAAAATAGAAAATCAAATTACTTGTAAAACAACTAGATAAAATTGAAATGCCACAAAAATAATGACGTAAATACTCTTAAACTAACTAAAAACATAAATCGCAAAAACTGACCCCAAACAATGGAACTTGACCCTTAAAGTTTGGCAGCGCCATCTGACAAACACGTGTAGATTCCTGGATTGTACTCAAGGACGAAAGTTCAACAATCGAGCTAAAATTTATTTGTATTTTCATATATCCTTATTTCTCTTTAGCTTGAATCATACGCATGAAGGTTTGTCCTTCTTCTTCCATGGTCATCCGGAAACTAGGTATCTTGCTTCAACCGACCCTGCGTAACTTGGACAAGTCCTTGAACGTTTCTTCGATCTTATTTGCTCTTGACCTAGTTATTGGGTATTTTGGAACACGTAAAGGATTCCAAGAAGAACATCAATCTTATTTGCTAGCTTGCATTCCTTGAAGAACATCATTCTCTCCCTTTTCAAAAGGATTTGACCTCGAGACCTTTTGGACAATGCATCAGCATAGGATTAGCTTTTTCTCAACGATAAGCTCAATGCACTTGCCTTGTTTTTGTCTATGCCTTCTTTGTCAAATTCTCTAGGGAACTATATAAAGCTTCTTCTTTCATTGTATGAAGAAAGGACATTGTCTGAGAGATTATGATAGAGAAAACTTTCATTTTCAATCTTGTTGTTAATTCAACTATGGTAAACCAATCAAAGATTATACCTCGAGACCATTTGGACAATGCATCAGCACTTGATTGGCTTTTTCTCGATTAGAAGCTCACTTTCTTGCCTTTTCCTCTGTATAGTTTCTATGTCAAATCTATAAGGGACAACATAAGGCTTCGTCTTTCATCGAATGGAGAAAGTACACTATCTGAGAGTATTTGTAAAGTGGAACTTTTGTTTTCAATCTTGTTCTTAATTTAACTACAACAAACCCATCGAACTTTTACAATCTTTGTGGCAAGCCTTTCACAGCTTGGTTCTTGTTTAAGTAATCATTTTTTCAGGGTTCTTCATTTCATTTTAGCTATCTCGGGTTTTTGTCAAATCTCATTTAAGTTTCATAGTACATCCCACAACAGGGTTCATATCAAGCATTTTATTAAGTTCTAGAACACAGTTTTGTTCATTTCCACTAACAAACATTAATTCATTTCATGCATGTTTGAGTAATTTATTTCTCGTTCTAAAATATTTCAAGCATATTGGAATAATTTGGTTCTTTTTAGTAGCACTACACACAACAATTTAGCACCATTATGTCTCTACTTTCATATATTTCAAGCATATTGGAATAATAGTCATCACAGAGATGGCTTATGGGGTCAAAAGCTTCAAAAAATTTATTACATTGTCAAACTATTATTATTTCATTTGATTTTAAATATTTTAAGATATTTATCATTTCAATTTAATTTATTAAACCCATTACATTATTTGAATTTTGGTAAAAGCTTTAATAATTTATATGATGTTGAATATTTGTTAACTTAGTTTTAGTTTATGATTTAGTGACAGTCAAAACGTTAGGGATTCGGATCGTCACAGCTGGTATCAGAGCGGGTCTATTTTCTGTAGACCCAAGTTAAAAAAATAAAATAAAATTATGTAACTATTCATTAAAAAATGGTATTTTTTTTCTTTTTGATTTGCAAGGAATTTTACAATTCAAATACTATTCTTTAAATTATTAATTCAAAATAAGTTATTAGTTTTAAATAAATAAATTTTAATAAGACTTAAACGATTTCTTACACGCAAAGTCACCAAGTCGTCGCCCCTCGAATTAGGTATCTCATAAATTTCATCATTACACATAATATCTTTAGTTTATATGCACATATAATTACGTTGGTTATGTAAAGAATGCAATTTATGAACGCACGAATACTTATGACTTGCTATAAAAAAAAAAAATATCGCGAGTTAATTATATGTAGCAGCATAAAATATTCGAAAGACATGTCATGTTCTTATTCAGTTACAGTACTCAAAATGTTAAAAATATGTATGCCATATACCATTAATTGGATTTAATTGTTGAGATCTGTAGTAGAAGAATTTAGAAAGCCTTTAAATTAGGACACATCAATTAAGAATTAACAAAATAATATTAATGACGATGATGATGATGATGATGATGATGATGATGATGATGATGATGATGATAATAATAATAATAATAATAATAATAATAATAATAATAATAATAATAATAATAAATAAATAAAAATTCATATTTTAGGCACTTTTAGTTTCTACATATTGTTTAAGTTTTCTTTATTTGCGTAGTTACAAAATTGAAAGGTTTTGTCAAAATGATCCAAATTGTCTAAGTAGAACTTGGGATTTAAGCGGTCTACCTGTGACCCTCATCGCCCTTGGAAACCTTTTTGTTGAACTTTATTCAAATAAATAAGACAAAAATTAATACTGCAAAAAAAAAAAAAAAATCTATTTTCAAACTCTCTTAAGAAAATTTTATTTTTAGAAATATCTATTTTCCTATAGAACCCACATTTCAAGATATCCTTCTTTCAAAGAAACTCATTTTTTCGAGAAACTCCAGTTTTACAAACTTATTTATTGTAACAGCAACAACAGCAACAATATATAGTGGTATTATCCTTCCCATCTTTACTAATTGTAATTTTATTCATTAAGGCTATTGCACCTCGAGGTAGAAGACTTAACAACGCTTAACAACCCCAACAACCCCAACAACTAGAACTACTACAATTTAATGTTGATCCACAATTTGCTCAACTATTCCTTGCCATGCAGCATACCTTAGCCCAAGCGACAGTGTCACAACAACCACCACGACAACCAATGCCACCACCATCACCGCAACCACAACAAGTGCTTGTTGAACTATTTAGGAAACAACACCTCCAACTTTTGGGGGTGGTTTAGATCCCTTGGAAGCAGAAGATTGGTTGGCAAGGATAAAAAGAATCTTCGAACTCATTAACTGTCCAGACTCTAGAAAAGTTCCATGCACAATCTTTATGATAAATAAGGGCGCCATGTGCTGATGGGACTCTCGACCTTAAGGTCAAGGGCTCGCGGACATATGTGGACATGGAACCAATTCAAGGAGAACTTTTTGAAAAAGTACTACCCTACAAGTGTCCGAAATCAAAAGGTGGCTGAGTTTATTACATTGACTCAGGGCTTGGCATCTCTTAATGAATACGAATGGAAGTTTGAAGAATTATCCCATTATGCCAATGGCTGTTGTGAATAGGATGAAGAAAAAGGCTACGTGTATTGGACAGGGTTTAAGGGATGATGATCTAAGACAGGTAGTAGTAGTGCTTGAACTAGGAACCTAACATGAAGTGTTAACAAAGGCACAATTGGCAGATTTCAGGGGACATTCTAGTGGGGAGAATGAGCAACTATATTGGCATACTGAAAATAACAACTGGGATGATAGCATGAGTAAAGGACAACTGAACTATGGCAAGAAAGGCAGCTAACAATAAGGGCTTCCCGCTTTGCAACAAATGCAAGAAACACCTTCTGGGAGCTTGTCTCTTAGGGACAAACACATGTTTTCTCAATGTTGGGAACAAGGGTACAAGGCCAAGCTTTGCCGTAAGATCCAGCAGAAGCAGAGAAGTGCACATCAGAGGCGGGAATATGCACCCAAGAGACAAGAAAGAATCTTTCCATTGATTGAAAGGGTCTGGATCAGGATCGTAATATTCTGTAGGTAACGTTTGAATATTCAACTTACATGCCTATATATTAATCGAATATGGTACCACTCACTCCTTTATATCCCTTAAATTCATACGAAAACTAGATGTGAGTATTATACCTGCACATTTACCTCTAGATGTGTCTATACCTTCTGGAAAGGTGTTGAACACAGATAATATAGTTAAGGCTATAGGGATAGAAATCGTTGGTAGGTCTNTAGATGTGTCTATACCTTCTGGAAAGGTGTTGAACACAGATAATATAGTTAAGGCTATAGGGATAGAAATCGTTGGTAGGTCTTCAGAGTGTTCCTCAGGCATGTCATTACTGCTCGAGGAATTGAAGTTGATCCAAGCAAATTGGAGGCAACTCTAAATTGGGCGAGGCGAACTAGTGTCAGGAAATTTGCAATTTTCTGGGTTTAGCCATATATTATCAGGAGGTTCATCGAATAGTTCTCAAAGATATCTGGACCATTAACACAGTTAACTTTTTGATGGGACCAAAAAATGCTAGCATAGTTTTGAAGAGTTGAAGCAGAGATTGGTGAACAAGCCAATCTTAACCATACCAGGAGGGATAAAAGGTTTTGTAATCTATAGTTATGCATTTAAGCATGGGTTGGGAGTCTTGATGCAATAAGACAAGGTCTCACCTACGCGTCAAGGCAATTAAAGTCATATGAACAGAATTACCCTGCTCACAACTTAGAGCTTGACTTTTTCATGCTTAAAAAATTTTGAGAAACTACCTATATGGGGGCAAGTGTAACATTTATAAAAATCATAAATTTCTCAAGTATATGTTAACCCATAAAGAATTGAACATGAGATAGAGGAGATAGCTTGAGTTAGTGAAGGACTATGACAGCAGATGCCTTAAACAAGAAGATGACAGGTCAAACAGCGATGTTGACCACACAAAAGTCTTTATTTTATGGAAGGAGTTTGAAAGATTAAGTCTTGAGATTGTCATGGCCCAGCTTAATGCTTGGCAAGATGACATCATTATTGATCTGACTGACACTTCGTGATAGAACTAAGAGTCATTAGAAAGGTGACTAGTCCTTTGAGTGTATTAAGATTGAGATAGAGGAAGAAAATGGAATGATTTCACCATAGTCAGCGATAAGGCACTATACCATTAGGGACGGTATGTGTACTAGACTTCAATGAGTTGAAAATGGAAATATTGGACGAGGCTCACTTTGCTTACTTAGTGCATCAAGTAAGTACAAAAATGTATTGGGATCTAAAAGCGGTGTTTTGGTGGAGAGGAATGAAGAAGGACATAGCCAGTGTTTGATATGCCAACATGTGAAGGCCGAACACCAACTACCATCAGGATTACTGCAGCCATTAGATGTTCCAGAACGGAAATGTGAACGTGTGACGATGGACTTTGTCGTAGGTTTGTTGAAATCAGTAAAAGGTCAAGAGGCCATTTGTGTTATCGATGGCCAATTAACCAAGTCTACTCATTTCTTAACAATACTCATGACCTTTTCTCTGGACCAATTTGCACATTTGCATGTTAAAGAAGTGGGGAGGTTGCATTGTGCACTAGTTTCAATTGTATCAAATAGAGACCCAATGTTCAAATCGAACTTTTGGAAGAGCTTACTTCGGGCTATGGGAACTAAATTGAACTTTAGTATAGCTTTCCACCCTCAAACGGATGGTCAATCTGAGTGGACGATTCAAACATTAGGTGATATGCTTCGATCTTGTGTTTTAGAGTTTGGAGGACATTGGGAGAAGCATCTATATTTAGTTGAATTTACTTATTACAGCAGTTACCCTCTATCAACACGGCACCTTATAAAGCATTGTATAGGAAATGTAGATCACCAGTTTATTGGGATGAGGTTAGCAAGCGTAAGATTTTGGGTCCATAGATTACTGAACAAACTCTATGAGCTATCAACAAGATCCATGAAACGGCTCAAGACAGAATGAAAATTTATATAGATAAGAGGATAAAGAGCTTGAAATTCTTGAAGGTGACAAAATATTCCTCAAAATGGCACCGATGAAGGGAGTGTTATGTTTCGTTAAGAAGGGAAAGTTGTAACCAAGATTCATTGGCCTATTCGAAATCTTGAGGTTTTTTGGGAGTGTAGCATTAATGATTGCCTTAGCCCCTGAACATTCAGAAAGCACATGATGTATTTCACATTTCCATGTGCATGAAGCACGTCCCTAATCTGAGCCATCTCACTAATCATCAATAAATTGAGTTATAACGCGGTTTGAGTTATGAAGCACCACTCGAATTATCGATCAAAAATTTCAAGCACTTAGAAATAAGTTGAGTCCTTTAGTGAAGTAGCGATGGCATAATCACTTAGTTGAAGATGCTACTTGGAAGCTGGAAGTGGAAATTCGAGAAAAGTACCCACAACTCTTCGAGGAATTCCAAGTTATATTTCGAGGACGAAATTTATTTTAAATGGAGTATATTGTAAAGTCCCAAATTTTACTATCAATTAAATTTAAATTTAGGACTAAAGTAGGCTATTATTAAGGCTTAATGATCTTGTTGATTATTTGTTTAGTCTAATAACCATAATTATTAGATATTGAACAATAGTTTGAGGTCCTAAGTAGAATGTTATTTTGGAAGTAAGATTTTATTGACCACATATATTATTTACACTATATTTCAACCCAATATATTTGATTTGCCCACATAAATAAAGGAAATTGATTTGACCGCATGCGTAAGTTGTACCAAGTTTTAAGTTAAGTGAACTGATTTGACCACATGACTAAAGGTATTGATTTGACCATTTTAATGACAATACACTATTTATGCATTGACCATGCTTAACATCTAGCCATTTCATTTCACTTTTCTACAAAGGTCAAGAATTTTCAATATAAATAAGAGACAAACCCAACGCTAAACTATCCTTTAATAGCTATTTACACACTCTCCTTCTCTACCTCTATTAGTTTATCTCTCCATTTCTTTGTTTCTCTTGTCATTTTTATATTAAGTATGACTATACACTTATCGCACATGAATAATCAACCCCACATCTGGCTCAAGAATCTCTTTACAACGATAACTCATTTTATCACTTTGAAATTAAGGATAAGCTACTTGGATAGGTCCTCGCACGCTTCTTCAATCTTATTTTCTCTTGGCCTAGTTATTGTTTCCTTCAAAACACGTAAAGGATCCTTGCTAGATTGCCTTCTACAATTCTCATCATTCCCTCTCTTTTTAAAAGGATTTGACAACGAGATGCTTCGGACAATGCATTAGCACTAATCGGCTTTTCTAGATAATATGCTGACCACTCTTACCCTTTTCCTCTCTATGCTTTCTTTGTCAAATTCTCTAAGGAACCATATAAGGTTTTATTTCTTCTATGTAGAAAGTACATTATTTGAGAGATTGCTAGAAATTGAAATTTTATTTTTTTGATGTAGTTCTTGATTCAACTACGATGATCTACTCAACAATTTTCGATATTTTGGGCGTTCAACCATGCAAGGCTTGATTCTTGTTTCAAGCAATCACTTGGTCAGGGTTTTTCATTTGAATTTAGCTTTCTCAGGGTTCGTGTGAAATCTTGTTTGAGTCTCACATCAAGTATTTTAACAAGGTCTTGAACGTCATGGCCTAATTTTATACATTTTCATGTAGTTTTCTTCATTTTCACATGAGTATATTATTTTGTTTCCAGCATATTCGAACATTTTTTAAGATATATTTCAAGCATATTGGTAAAATTTGGTGTTTTTTTGGGAGATTTCGCTTGTGTTCATTTCAGACACTTTTGTCATATGATGATGTGAACCCTGATGCGGCATGTACCCTAGAAACCAAACAAGATTTGAGATGAATTCAAAGAAAGCAAAAAATCAATTTAATATCCTTGACCCAGTGATCTCCTAAATCAAGAACCACAGTTCGAATGGTTGAATGCTACAAATATTGGAAATGTTCGATAAGTTCTAAATTGTTTAGTTAGGAACAAGCTTGACAATGAAAATCTCACTTTACGCTTAATCACTCAAATAATGTGGTGTTCTTTGCACAATGAACCAGCAACTAGATAATCATGTTAAAATAGAGTTTGATGGAAGCTATGTAAAAATGATAAAATAAGCCTTATTACTTATAAAATAACTTGGTAAAAATGAAATATTACAAAAATAATAATGCAAGTACCTCTTATACTAACTCACAACATAAAAAAAAGCTCAAACTTAGCATTAAACAATGAAGTTGACCTCAAAGTTTGACAACGCTATTTGACAAACGTGCAGTTTCAAAAAGTTCAACAATTGATCTGAAATTTATGTGCACTTTCGTACATCCTTCCTATTTCTCTTTAGCTTGATTCAAAATGCATGAAGGTTTGTCCTTCCTCAATGTCTTGAAACTAGGTATCTCACTCGTTGCACTTGATGTAGCCACCAAAAAAGAAAAAAAAAACTTTCATAATTGATTGAATATTCAAAGCACTAATCAAACACGTTTGAAAACTTGGTGGAATAGTCAAGAAATTTAACAACAAATTTAAATGCATGAAATGAAAAATCAAAATTTTCTTTTATTTGTTTAATGATATGAAACGGTTTTATAAGTTCAATTCCAAAAACACATACACTCACATGTTGCAACAGCTTCCAATGTAACTGAATGATATTAAAATGAAACTTAAGATTTACCAATTAAACAATTTTAAATTTGCCTTTAATTGGAAGGCATGAATGAAACATTTTTTTTTTTTAAACTTTTCATTCCAATTTATTCAAATTTCTAACATGTGTGAGATTTATACATGGAACTATATATACACAAAAGTATAGCATGTAACCTATATGTTTCATTTCAATATATATATACTAAAAACTTTTAAAATGCCAAAGATTATGAAATGCCAAAAGACTTTGCATTTATTCCTCACATAAAATACATTGAAATGAAACCTAAACAATTTTTCTCTTAAATGTTCAATGAAGGGCTGCCAACATTTTGTTTTTCAAATGCCAATTGGATTTTACATTTCATTTCTTCCAAGTCACTTATACTCTCCATTTATACATATACATGAAATTGTTTTGCCCCTTTTTCCATAGCTTAAGGCACTTTGAATTTGAATTTTTTCTAAGGAGGAGGCAAAGAGTACGCTGGATTTTATTTCATATTGAACGTAAAAGGATATTCAAATTATAAGCATTAAGGCAGGGGTGCTTCCGGCACTTTTGTAAGTGGTATAAGAAGTATTTGTTTTCTTTTTGCATCAAACATATTATTGTGTCACTCATGAAGTAGGCACCGTTTGGTGGCTCAAATAAGAGAAAGAGATTGAAGGTGACACTATTATTGTGTTGATCATGAAGGAGGCACCATTTGGTGGTTCAAATAAGAGAAAGAAATTGACGGTGACACGAATAATCAAAGTTTACATTTCTGAAAACATATGTGTATTTTATCATTTACTCTAGCATCTTCCTACTGAGTATTATTTGTAGTACTCACGCCCACTATAATCTCACGGGTTGATTTGAGGCATGGCGACGATTTGGCATAACGGCAATTGCTCGGCAATCTGAAAAGCTTTCAACTTTCTAGTAAAATTTCCAATTTATGTAAATGTAGTATGATAATTAGACGGCACTTTTAAAAAAAATTTAAACATTTGTTTCGTTCAATTTTATATGCTACTCATGTCAACCATAATTTAGAAAACGTTGGAATGACTATGACCAAAGTTTATTTACACTGCTGATTATAATTTCAGATTCTGTCTTCCATTTGAAAATGGTATAATTTGGGCTATGTTGCATATTTTAGAGTGAAATTAGTGACATTTGAAGGATGTGAGTCTTCTAATAGTATGCTTTGGAATTACCTTAAAATATTAATTAGAGAAAAAGTTATGCCTGTTTTGGTAAACTGCATTGTTTTGAATCTGTGTTTGCTGTACAGCATATTCGAGCACTATGTTAGTGTGTCAAAACATTATCATCAAGCCCAAAAATTTTTATATGCAGTACATATATGAATGCTTTAGTCCTTGTAAGAATTTCATAATTTTTGATTGACATTTTCTAGGCCAAATATATTTTTCTTCCACTGTTGTTCAATTCGTAGTTGTTGAATTGTCTCCAATTGTTTTCCAAAACCAAATTTCGATACAATTGCCTGAGTTTATATGAATAACTACATCCCATTATATTTTTATATGTTTCAAATTCAAAAAAAAAAAAAAAACTTTCTAATTTACAAATTATGTTTGGGTTAACATCAAAGACGTCGAACTAAAGAAAGATCGACTATTTTTAGTGCTTCGGGTTCCAAGAATTTGGGATGTTACAACTTGGTATCAGAGCATGGTTTTGTTTCCTGTAGACTTGCATTAGAAACCATTTCTTTGATGACGTTGATCAAAATTTTTTTCTAATGAGGATCCTGAGCACTGTACCTTCATAGCTGCTCCATGCGAATTTCGAGGTAAAGAAAGTTTCATAAATGTGATTGCATCTATGTGATGATTATGAGAAAGTTTATTTGAGATGCAATATTTGAAATGTATGTATGAATATCAACGTATGTTGGAGTCTGAACACTTTTGTGGATAATCATTTCGTACCAAGTATTTTTGAGAATGTGGTGAGATTAAATGTTTGTTTAAGTCCTTGAGAATTAACTAAAATCTATTAGACACCCACTCATTGGATTTTGAATAATTGGTATGACTCATATGGTAAGGATTAAGAAAACTTGTAGGAAGACAAGCAGGGCCGGTCCTGAGGCGAGGCGGTTGAGGCCTGCGCCTCAGGCCCAAGACCCAAGGGGGCCTCATTTCCATGGCCCCTCTATTTTTTTTTTTCAATCGAAGGAAGAAACCCCAAGGGGCCTCATTTTCATCGCCTCTCACCTCTCTGCTCCACCGGACCGGCGACGGCACTGCGGCACTCATCTTCCAACTTTCTCTCCAACCATGTCTACCAAATCCAGGTAAGTGAATCTCATCTCAGGTTTTCTTGGGCTTTTTTTGTTTTGTCCTTTTGGCCTTTTTTCTTGTTGATGGGCTTCGAATTTTTATAGTTTTATGCCTTAATTTTTTATTTTTTTATGTTATTTCACTCAATCCCTAACTTTTCAGTAGCAGTTTCGTAATATATCACTGCACTAGAGGTTTTCGTAGATATGATCTATGGGCTTTGATTTATTTTGGGCAGACTAATTATGATTTTCTCATTTTCATAGGTCTTCTTTATCTGAGACTCCCAACGAAAAGGTATCACCGGCTACTCCTCGGGAGAGCAAGCCCGGCAGGGGGATTTCTAAATTTGAAGTTGATTCACCCTCTCCACTACAGCTAAGTTCTTGCTTTTCATTTGATCGGTCTCCTAGATCTGTTCCTTCAAAGCCTACATTGGACCGACGATCTCCCAAGTTCACTACGGCACCTGAATCCTGATGTAAGTTTCTGGTATTTCTTTTGTAACTTAGAATTGTATTTTCAAATTTCTTATATGGTTTCAGTAGTTGGTGATAAGAAGGAAGAATTCAGTGTGTTGGTAGAAAAATTGATTATTAGATAAGAGAAAAGGTGTTAGATTATGCAATTTTTAATCATCAATGAGCTAAGTCTGTGAAGCATACGCTGCAACCCTAAGGAAGGTTAGGTCATTGGCATTTCATTGAGCAATAAATTGGCATTTCATTAGGTCATTGTATGTTTTTATTGGTGTTTGATGTTAAATTTTTATTTCAAGCTTGTGAGTTGTGATGGTGGAATTTTCAAGGTGCGCATTGTGTGATTCCATAATTTTAGTGGAAATTCTACGTCTCAGGTAAGTAATGACTTGCTCTAACTTGCCATTGAATATATTGTAGCCTGGTTAGCTTATATGATTGTTGTTTTACTTCTAAGTTTTAAGTTAGCAATAGGTTATATGATACACCGTTTTTGATTTTGGGGGGCTAATTTATGAAGCTTGCCTCGGGCCTCGAAAACCACAGGACCGGCTCTGAAGACAAGTTCATCGATACCTCATTGATGTGAGATCTTAAGGCAATATGAAGAGTATCGGTGGAATCCAATGCTCAACATGGGCCAACACATTTGATAGATGTTAGTAAGATGGAGTGAAGTGAGATGACTAGGCTATGTGATCATTGGTCGTCGAGCCACATGCCTCCTTATTGAGACCTTGCCAGAAGAGTGGCTAGAGGTGGTCAAATCGATTTATAATTATTTGTGGGAGGTTATTGTGCCTACCTTTCATCGAGAGATTAATTATGAGGCCTTCTACGCAGAGCTAATTGAGTGGTGGGAGCTGGCCCGACTTGAGATCCTCGAAGACAATACTGTACCTACTGAGATGCACATTCGTGAAGATGCACTCCACCTATTTCAGACGATGAGCTTTAGTTTTTTAACAAACCTAGGATTCATAGAGGCTGAATTAATGATTATGATGGCAATGATGAATAAGTGAATTTTAGTAGTTTTTATCCAGATTTAATTGTTGATGTTTAGTAGGATTTCGTTTATCCTATGGAATAGTGCCGGACGATCTTTTACTACTTTTTTTTGTCTCTTGAAGGATTTGAATGAGACAATGATAGGGATGTTGAGCCATGAATCTTTTTCCTATGTTGCACAAATATCGCCGACTCCTTTAAATGAGATTGCAATTATTCTGGCGTATAGGAATATGGCATGAGCGAGGACAATTAGGGAGTTTAGGTGGGAGATTGATGAGTGAAATGGGCCTTGGCTGCTCAAGTTACACCTCTAGTACCTCAAGCTATTCAGGTTACATCTCCAGCACCTACTTCACTAGCAACACAAGCTCCGTTGGTACCTCCAATGTACTCGACTGCAGCACCTATTCCGACAGTAGAACAATTTCGTAGACACTGACCACCTACCTTTGACGGTGGAAAGGGCCCTCTAGCAGTTGATGAGTGGTTGCATACTATCGTGAAGATTTTTAGACACATCTCTTCCCCAAAAAATCAAAATGTATTATGTGCAGAGTTTATGCTAATCAGGAGAGCAGGCCATTGGTAGGAATCTGCATCACACTCTCGCACCAAGGAGGAATAATGTAAACTTGGGATCAGTTCAAGATGGAGCTAATAGAAAAGTTTTTCCCACAAGCTATGTGAGACCACAAGTAGATGAAATTCTTAAGACTGGTACAAGGAGATATGGAACTTTTTGAGTATGAGAGTAAATTCAAGGAATTGTCCTGATATGGCACGCATCTTGTAAGTACCGAGCTCATGAAGGCAAAACGTTCGAGAGTGGCCTGCGCCCAGAGACTTAGGTACATTGTAAGTTCCCATGATCTCACCACTTTTCAAGCGGTGGTAAAGAAAGCTCAAATAGTGACCTACTCGGGTGTGAAGTTGGTAAATCATTGATAGTGTAAAGACTTCGATAAAAGGAAGTGGCAGGACAAAAATGAGAATATGGGACAGTTTAAGAAGCAGGTGCATGCAGGTCAGTCATGCAATCCTGTATCCCCATGTCCTAAGTGCCTTTCACAAAGGAGAATATCTGTATGGAAAGTATGTCTGCTATAAGTTTGGTCAACCCAGCCATTTTGCTTCTTCGTGCCCATCAATTAAGAAACCCGAATAATAGAAAAAAATGAAAAGCAAGGGTGTTTGCTTTGACTTACGATGAGGTTGCCAAAAATTAGATGTGATTGCAGGTATTTTATCCATCACTAATATTCCTGTTTATGTCCTGATTAATTCCGGTGCGACACATATGTTCATATCTACTGCATGCCTAGTTAAGATTAATGCTTCATGTCAGAAAAAATGATAGTATACTAGAGGTAAGTATGCCATCAGGGGAAACTATTGATACTGATAGGATAACAAAGGGGAACAGATAAATTTTGTGGATTGACTTTAAAGGCCGACTTGTATATTATAAAGATGTAAGATTTTGATATTATTTTAGGCATGGATTGGTTGGATGAGAATCGAGCCATGATAGTATGTTTTGAGAAAGAGGCAATTTTTTGAAGATCGGGAGAAAAGGAGTTCAGATTTTATGGATCGAGGAATAAGGCACTTCCTCATATTATCTCAGCTTTAAAAGCAGAGAGCATGTTGATGAGAAAGGCCAACTGTCTAAGATATCTTGTCAGTCTCACTAGCACCTCCACTAAAGCTAAAGTATATTAGATGAAGTGCCAATAGTACAAGAGTATGCTAACATGTTTCCCGAAGATCTACCAGGTACTCTGCTCGATAGACAAATGCAGTTCATGATAGATCTGATACTTGGAGCTACTCCTGTGTCTAAAGCCCCATACCAAATAGCACCAAAGAAATTACAAGAGTTGAAGATGCAGCTTGAAGAACTTCTAGACAAAGGGTTCATTAAACCAAGTGTATCTCCATGGGGAGCTCCGGTACTCTTTGTAAAGAAGTAAGATGGTACTACGACGATGTGCATCAACTACTGTGAACTAAATAAGTTGGCGATTAAGAATAAGTATCCCCTTCCTAAGATTGAGGATCTATTTGCTCAGTTAAAGGTCACCTCCGTGCTCTCAACAATTGATCTAAGGTCAGGCTATCATCAGTTGAAGATTAAGTGGGTTGACATACCAAAGACGGCGTTTAGGACCCGATATGGGCATTATGAGTTTACAGTGATGCCCTTTGCTTGACGAATGCCCATACAGTGTTTATGAACTTAATGAATAGATGTTCTGTTGGTATTTGGACATGCCTGTCATCGTATTTATTGATGACATATTGATATAACTGAGATATTATCATCAACATGAAGAACATCTGAGGATAGTTTTAGAAACACTGCATGAGGAAAAGTTATATGCCAAATTCAAGAAATGTAAATCTTGGATAGATTGAGTCAGATTTCTAGGCCATACTGTCTCAGCACGAGGAATTGAATTGGATCAATCCAAAGTTGAGGCCATAACCAATTGGTCGAAACCTGTAAATTTTGGAGAAGTGTGGAGTTTTCTAGGGTTGTTGGCTATTATCGGCGATTTACAGAATGATTCTCCAAGATTAAAGGTCTTATGACACAGTTCACTCATAAGGGTACTAAGATCGTATGGTTGGAGAAATATGAACAAAGTTTTCAAGAGTTAAAGGACAGGCTCGTATCTGCACCGGTTTTAACTATTCCCGATGGTTCAGAAGGTTTTGTGATTCACAGTGATGCATTCAAGCTTGGTTTAGGATGTGTTTTGATGCAACATGGGAAAGTGATAGCTTATGCTTCGAGGTAGTTGAAGCAATATGAACAAAATTACCTCACACATGATCTGGAACTAGTAGCGATAGTGCACGCCTTGAAGATTTGGCGCCACTACCAATATGGGAGCAAGTGTGAGATCTGGACCAATCATAAGAGTCTCAAATACTTCTTCACTTAGAAGAAATTGAATATGAGACAGTGAGGGTGGTTAGAATTAGTGAAAGATTACGACTACAATATCCCGTACCATCCGGGTCAAGCTAATGTAGTTATTGATGCGCTAAGTAGAAAGAACATGAGATAGTTGTCAGCACTATGTACAAGACATGATTATTTAATAAGAGATTTTGAAAACTTGAGAAATGAAGTATTAACGTCACCAGTAAGGACATCGGCTAAATTAGCAAGTTTTATTGTGAAACTGACACTCCGGGACAGAAAGTAGCTGCTCAGAAAAATGATCCGTTTTTGGAAAAGATCAAGTGATGTGGGAACTGAGAAGAGAAAAGGATTTGAAACAGCCAAAGACAAAGCCTTGATGTTTTAAGGGTCAATTGTGCCTATCGAAGGATGAAGTGTTAAGGAATGAGATTATGACTGAACTCACTAAGATCCTTAGGCCGTACACCCTGGTGGAACCAAAATGTATCGAGATTTGCGTGACAGATGTTGGTGGAGAAATATGAAGGGAAATATAGCTTTGTTTGTATCCAAATGTATGGCTTGTTAGCAAGTGAAGGCTGAACATCAGAAGCCGTCAAGGCTGTTGAACCCTATGGACATACCCGAATGGAAATGGGAAAAGATTGCAATGGATTTTGTCATTGGTTTTCCTAGATCAATGAGTGATCATGATGCAATTTGGATGATTGTAGATCAATTGACAAGATCTGCTCATTTTCTGCCAGTCCGAACAACCTATAGCTTAGAACAATTCGCACAGGTTTATATCAGAGAGATTATGGGGCTTCATGGTGTTCCAATTTCTATCATATCTGACAAAGACCCAAGGTTTACTTCGAAGTTTTTGATAAGCCTTCAGAAAGCTATGGGTACCAAGTTAACATTTAGTACTGCATGCCATCTTCAGACTGACGACTTTCAAGATTGGAGAGGAAGTATTTCTCAAAGTGGCACCAATGAAGGGAATACTACGATTTGGAAAGAAAGGGAAGCTAAGCCCTAGATTTATCGGTCCATTTGAGATTCTTGAAAAGATTGGGAATGTGGCATATCAATTAGCATTGCCACCCGAGCTTTCAGCAGTGCACAACGTATTTCACATTTCTATGTTGAGAAAGTATATTTTAGATCCTAACCATGTTGTGAATATTCGATCATTGGATGTCCAGAGTAATATGACGTATGAAGAAGCTCCTGCAGTGATTCTGGAGAGAAAAACCTTGTTTGAGAAATCAAAGGGTTTCATTAGTCAAAGTTGAGTGGGATAAACATAGTAAGGATGAGGATACTTGGGAAAGGGAAGAAGACGTTCTAGCCAAGTATCCTAACTTCCTTAAACAAGTAAGTTAAATTTCGAGGACGAAATTATTTTAAGTGGGGGAGAGTTAAGTGACCAAAATTTAAAAAAAAAAAAAAAACCTTCATAATTGATTGAATATTCAAAGCACTAATCAAACACGTCTGAAAACTTGGTAGAATAGTCAAGACATTTAACAACAAAATTAAATGCATGAAATGAAACATCAAATTATTATATTAATTGTTTAATTATATGAAACAATTTTATAAGTTAAATTCCAAAAACACACACGCACATTGCAACAGCTTCCAATGTAACCGAATGATGTTAAAATGAAACTTAAAATTTACCAATTAAACAATTTTAAATTTGCCTTTAACTGGATGGCATGAATGAAACATTTTTTTTTTAAAAAACTTTTCATTCCAATTTATTCAAATTTCTAACATGTGTGAGATTTATACATGGAATTATATAAACACAAAAGTATACCACGTTACCTATATGTTTCATTTCAATATATATACACTAAAAACTTTTAAAATGCCAAAAAACTTTGCATTTATTCCTCACATAAAATACATTGAAATGAAACCTAAACAATTATTCTCTTAAATGTTCAATGAAGGGCTGCCAACATTTTGTTTTTCAAAGGCCAAGGGATTTTACATTTCATTTCTTTCAAGTCATTTATGGGTCTCCATTTACATATACATAATTTTTCTTTTTTTTTTTGGTCCTTTTTGCCATAGCTTAAGGCACTTTGAATCTGAAATTTTTCTAAAGAGGAGGCAATGAGTACGTTGGATTTTATTTCATATTGAATGCAAAAAGGATATTCAAATTACAAGCATTAAGGTAGGGGTGTTCTTGGCACTTTTGTAAGTGGTATAAGAAGTATTTGTTTTCGTTTTGCACCAAACATATTATTGTGTCACTCATAAAGGAGGCATCATTTGGTGGCTCAAATAAGAGAAAGAGATTGAAGGTGACACTATTATTGTGTTGCTCATGAAGGAGGCACCGTTTGGTGGTTCAAATAAGAGAAATAAATTGACGGTGACACGAATAAATCAAAGTTTGCATTTCTGAAAACATATATGCATTTGATCATTTTATCATGTTATTTGTAGTAATCACACCCACTATAATCTCACAGGTTGATTTGAGGCATGGCGGCGGTTTGGCATAGCGGCAAGTGCTCGGCAATCTGAAAAGCTTTCAACTTTCTAGTAAAATTTTAATTTATGAAAACGTACTATGAATAATTTGAGAGCACTTTTAAAAATATTTAAACATCTATTTCGTTCAGTTTTATATGCTACTCATGTCAACCACAATTTAGAAACGTTGGAATGACTATGACCGAAGTTTATATACTGTTGATTATAATTTCAGATTTTGTCTTCCATTTGAAAATTGTATAATTTGGGCTAACTTGCATATTTTAGTGTGAAATTAGTGGTGTTTGAAAGGTCTATGAATCTTCTAAAAAAATTGGAATTACCTTAAAATATTAGCTAGAGAAAAAGTTATGCCCGTTTTGGTAAATTGCGTCGTTTTGAATTCGAGTTTCCTTTGCAGCATATTCGAGCACTATGTTAGTGCATCAAACATTATCATCAAGCGCCAAAATTTTTATATGAGGTACATATATGAATGCTTTAGTCCCTATAAAAACTTCATAATTTTTGATAGATATTTGTTAGGCCAAATATATTTTTCTTCCGCTGTTGTTCAATCCATAGTTGCTGAGTTGCCTCCAATTGCTTTCCAAAACCAAATTTTGCCATAATTGCCTATGTTTATATGAATAGTTACCTCCCATTATATTTTTATATGTTTCAAAATCCAAAAAAAAAACGAAGAAAACTTTCTAATTTACAAATTATTTTGGGTTAACATCAAGAGGTCAAACTAAAGAAAGATCGACTATTAAATTGGCAGCAAAAATCTCAATTTAAGATTAATCACTCAAATAATGTGTTGTTCTTTGCACAATGAACGTTCCTATCAAACAATCCAAACTCGTAAAAAACCAGATAATAATGATAAAATCGAGTATGAATGAAGCTAGATAAAAATGATAAAATTAAAAAGCTTATTAACATATTACTTGTAAAACAACTAGATAAAACATAAATACTACAAAAATAATAACACAAATACCCTTAAACTAACTCAAAATATAAAAAGCTAAAACTGAATCTTGAACAATGGAATTTGACCCTTAAAGTTAGACAACACCATTTGACAAGTGTGAAGATTTGAAAAATGCTTCTGATATATTTTGAGCATATTGGTAAAATACGATGTTTTCTGGATAGTTCTTATGTTGCACATATTTCAAGTATTTTTGTCGTATTTTGATGTGAACCCTTGAAACCAAACAAGATATGAGATGAATTTAAAGAAAGCTAAAAACAAATTAATGTCCTTTTCCCCTTGATTTCCTAAGTCAAGAATCAAGGCTGGAATGAATGAACCTTACAAAGATTGGAAATGTTCGATAAGTTCTTTTGGGAACAAGCTTGATGGCGAATCTCACTTTACGATTAACCACTCAAATAACGTGTTGTTCTTTGCACAGTGAAGTCTCGTATATAGGCAGACTCAAACAATCCTAACTTATAAAACAACAATATAAACATGATAAAATAGATTATGATGGAAACTAGGCACTTGTTTGAGCCCCATTTTTTGGGGAGGAATGAATTTTATGTACTGTATTGATGGGAAATTTGTAGTTAAAAAATAAGAAAAAGTTTTGGATTTGCGTTCCCTTCCTTTTAAAAGTGGATTTGACCTTAAGACCTTTTGGAAAATGCATTAGCACTAGATTGGCTTTTGCTCAATTATAAGCTCAACACCATTGCCTTTTTCCTCTCTATGCTTTCTTTGTCAAATTCTCTAAGGAACTTTATAAGGCTTAACTCACTGTATGAAGAAAGTACATTATTCGAAAGATTATTATAAAGTGAAAATTTCATTTTCAATCATGTTCGTAGTTCAATTACTGAAGATCTAATCAAAGGTTTCCAATCTTTTTGGCGTTAATTCTTCAGGCCATGATTCTTGTTTCAAACAATCATTTGGTCTGGGTTCGCCATTTGATTTTAGCTTTTCTCACGGTCTGTGTCAATTATTATTTGAGTTTTACATCCTACAATGGGGTTCACACAAGCATTTTAATAGGTTCTACAACGTATTAGTCTGTTCATTTTCACGTGCGTAGATTATCTGTTTTTGCACATATTTGATACATTTCAAGCATATTGGTACAATTTTGGTGTTTTTTGGGACATTTCACTTGCGTGTATTTCAGGCATTTTTGTCATATTTTGGCCCCTGTTTGATCCCCATTAAATTACATTCTATTTCTCTCTCTCATATTTTCAACCACACAATCTTCCATAAAATAATAGTACACGTAAATCGAAAATTTTTCCTTCTTTTTCAACCACTCATTTTTTCAACAAAACACTATTCCCCCATTTTCATTACCAAAAATGGGGGCCAAACGGGGGCTTGATATGAACCCTGTTGCGGAGTGTACCCTAGTAACAAAGGTTTGATTTGAATTCAAAGAAAGCCAACTAGATGAAGAATCTAGATAACCATGATAAAATAGTGTTTGATAACTAGACAAAAATGATAAAATAACTACATAAAACTAAGATACTGCAAAAATAACATAGATACACTTCAAATAAATCAAAACAGAAAAACTTCTGAACTGACCCCTAAAGTACGGATTTTGACCCTTAAATTCTGATAACATTTGACAAACGCGTATATACGAATCATGCCTCTGGATTATACTCAAGGACGAAAATTCAACAATTGTGCTAAAATTTATGCTCGTTTTCATACATCCTTCTTACTTCTCTATGGCTTCAATCAAATGCACGAAGGTTTGTCCTTCTTCCTTCTTTGTTGCACTTGATCTCTTGGCCCATGTAACTTGGACATGTCTTTGTGTGCTTCTTCGATTGTTGATGGCCCTCCAAAACATGTAAGGATCCTTGCTAGCTTGCCTTCAATCATTCTATCCCTTTTCAAAAGAATTTCAGCTCAAGACCTTTCAGATAATGCACAAAACTAGATTGGCTTTTTAAAAATAATAAGCTCAACGTTCTTGCATTTTTCAACTTTATGCTTTCTTTGTCAAAATTTCTAATGAACTAGCTACACTCAATCAAAAATTCTGACATTGAAATTTTGAAACCAAGAACTCAAGAAACAAGAAGAAGGATAACAATATTCGAGGACTGACTCAAGAAAGAAACATCAAAAGAACAATGGAAAATCCCAAGAATTCCAAGAAAATAATTTCTTGAAATTGGTCTATGAATTTTCACATCAAGATCTAGTTTCAAGTATATTATATGTACCAAATATAATAAAGATAGTGTTTCTCGTAAAATAACACCACAAAAATTCCAAGAAAGGATTTCTTGAAAATAATATGCTTTTCTTCAACATTCCTTATTTTTTCCTTTAAAAACATTCTTTGTGGTATTCTTCAATTTCAATTTTCACGCAAACTTAAAGGAAAAGATCAAACACAAGGCCAAAAACCAAAAAATATTGTGTTGGTGCACTGGTGTGCACTAAACAATTCTTGAATGTTCTTGGTATGATTATTTTGATGTGAATGAGTCGAGAAACGGATGAAGACTCAACGGATAGGAAACAAGAAGAATTGAAACTACAAAACAAAAAGGAAGTGAAAAAAACCCAATTTCAGAGCCAAGGCTTTGACACCAATTATTGTAACCCTATTATAGGATGTACTTTGTGACCCACAAAAGATTCGATACGAACTCCGATGCTAAAAGATTATATGAGGAACATTGAACCAGTGATTTCTCTTGAATCAAGAACCAAGGCTGGAATGGTTGATCGCATAAAGATAAAAAAATGTTCGATAAGTTCAACTAAGAACAAGATTTAAAGCCAAAATCTCACTTTATGACTAATCTCTCAAATAATACGTTGTGCTCTATACAATGAATATGTCTTATATATATAGGCGGACTTAAACAATCACCCAATTTTAGAGCCAAGGCTTTGACACCAATTATTGTAACCCTATTATAGGATGTACTTTGTGACCCACAAAAGATTCGATACGAACTCCAAGATGCTAAAAGATTATATGAGGAACATTGAACCAGTGATTTCTCTTGAATCAAGAACCAAGGCTGGAATGGTTGATCGCATAAAGATAAAAAAATGTTCGATAAGTTCAACTAAGAACAAGATTTAAAGCCAAAATTTCACTTTATGACTAATCTCTCAAATAATACGTTGTGCTCTATACAATGAATATGTCTTATATATATAGGCGGACTTAAACAATCCTAATTAACTTGTTCACAACTAGATAAGCATGATAAAATAGAGTTTGACTTAAACTAAAAAATTAGATAAACACGATAAGTAAAAAACCTTGTTAACTTGTTCTTAATTAGATAAAACTAAATACTGTAAAAATAATGTAAATTCCCTTGAACTAACTCAAAATAGAAAAACACTATAACGAACCACTAAATAACAGAATTTCACAACATAATCCAAAAAACATGTGCAGATTCGAAAAACGTTTACGAGTTGCACTCATGGATGAAACTTTGACAATTAAGATAAAAGTTTTATAAATTTTTGTACATTCTACTTTTCCTTTTTAACTTGAATTAAATGCACTGAAGTCCATCCTTCTTCCATTATAATCATCTTGAAATTCGGTTACTTGTTTGTTGTAAATGAACTCTCAAACCACGCAGGATGGACAAGTCCTTGCATGACCTTTTTGATCTTATTTCATCTAGACCTAGCTATTGACTCCTCTGGAACATGAAAAGGACATTTTCTAGCTCCCTTTCCATGAAACTGATAATTTTTGCTGGCCTCTTTTGATACATTTTATATTGAATGGAGTATTTCAGTAGGTTCCAGAATGATTTGGCCTGCACATTTTCGTTAATTTGTGTGTGTAATGGTTTGCTTCCCTCATTTTGGTACATGTTTTGTGTGTTTTGATACATTTCATACATATTGGTACACTTTTTGTTGTTTTGTACATTTCATGCTTTTAGGAACATTTATTCATATGTTACGCATTCACCCCATTTAGGTAAATTTAGTCCGTATTGCTACTATTGCATGGAGGGTCGACTGGCAATGATCTTTTTCATTTTCTGAATGACCCAATAATAAAATCAAGAGAAAAGAAGATCAAGAAAGCCACGCAAGGACCAGGCTATGTGGGCCGAGAGTTCGAGTGCAATGAGCAAGACACCATGTTTCAAAACGAACGTGGGAAAAGAAGAACCAACGTTAGTACAAGTTATTCAAGCTTAGATGGAAGAAGCAGTGCTGTGACGATGGACATGAAGCGGAACGTGCACATTGCTTGAAAGAGGGTGTGTGGTCGAGCTACAAAACCCAAAATGATTGCAATTCTACCATTATTATGATATTACATATTCCAATTTGAGAAAAATAAAAGGACTCAGCAGTTGATCTTTTCACTGAGATAAAGACACAAAAATCAGAAACAATATACGATTTTTTAGCACTTACTGCCGGCTCATTCTTCAACAGACACGCGGTTAGAGACTTGGCTGCTCCTACTGCTTGGGAGGTTACGGTTTTATATTCTATTTCACTCCCCGATGGGGGTTCTTTTCACTCTTCCCACACGGTACTACTTCGTTATCAGTCACCTAGGAGTATTTAACCTTCTCGGCTTGACCTTTCATAAGTGGTAACAGAATAAAGCGTCCATAATAAAGACATTTACTATCTTCTCTTGATTCAACAAACTTCCATTGTAGTGGATCCCTTCTATCAGATAGGAAGGGTTGTAGCATAAAATGTACTTCTAAGTAACTGCCCCATAGATCCTATATCTATCTATATGAAGAAGAGATCATGTAACATCAAGTCATCATACCCCTTATGCCCTAGGCGACACACGTGCTACAAAGGGTTGCGATCCCGCGAGGGTGATGTAATTTTCGAAACCCCTATGTAAATTCCTTGAATAAAGTGCACAAGCATCAATACCACGTGTTTGCATGGAAGAAATTTTGCCAATGACTTTTAGTTCTTAGACCATGCCAAATTCTATTCTTATCGTGTTTGTCAAGTTCAAGTTAATATGATTTTTTTTTTGGTCAAAATGATTAAGTAAAATTTGTAGAAAATAAAGAACCAACACAAGAAAACTATTTCATCAAATAATTAGTACGGATGTTTACGATTTTTCTAAATGCTACTCCCTCATTGAGCAAATACGAAGTAAATTAGGCCATGATACTAGAAATTGAATCAAGAATGGTCAATCCAAATATATGAAGAAATTGCCGACTTCTTCAATTTTTCTAGTCTCACAAGATTATAAATATTGTTCACCATGGAAAACAGAAGAATTTTCTTTTTGTTTATCCTAAATATGCATAAAAAAACCTATTATAAATTTATAGAGAATAACCAAGGAAATTTTTTGATAAAAGACAAAGTTGCACACATGTTTTAGAATAAGGGTCTTATGACCGAAACAGCCATAAGCCCTTCATCCAACCGCCACAAACTTGCTACCTGTAAGGTTCAGATGAAGTCTATGTTGAACTATTCACCTAATTCTACTATCAAGAACCTTTACTACCACTGATTTCAATTGCTCCGCTATATAATTGTAAAAGGAAAAATGACAAAGTTAGTTTCCAAACTTTAAAAAAATAATTACATTATAAATTGTAAACCTCTACTATGTAAACATGGTATAACATTTAGGATATTTAAATAGTTCTTAAGTTTATTCAAGGAAAGAACTTTAGTACCAAAATTGGAAGGATTGTACTTAGTTGGAACTTTAGTATCAGGGGTAGACCCACACAAAATTTTTGGTTTTTATTTTTTTAAGAAAAGTAATTGTTTTGACCGACCTACTTAACACACTCATTACGGGATATCAAATGAAGTCGAAATATTGCATTCTTAACACCATTTCAAAGTGCACATGTTCTAGTTTTTTGCCCATTCACTTGAGGAATGACTAACCGAAGCAAAAGTTGCAACACATCAATGTAAGCCATTCCAAACTAGTATGTCGAGAATTACAATAATATGCTAACTCACAAAATTTGCCGATTATTGTATACTATCCGAATCTACAAATTCCCTACGTCATTTAGAAGCTCATTTCGAGTACTACATCGTAGACATATTAAATGCTCCAAAAGAATTAAATGTAATTTGAATTACTTTTACCTGATATTTTTATTTCATTTACTTCCTAGGTTAATTTTGATACTTCAATTCATTTACTTCTACATTCAATTCGATTTACTCACCGTTAGCTTAAGGTCAGTGAACGAATAGTAACCAAATATACAAGTAGCAAATTTCATTTAACAATGTTGATAATGATTTAATTATAAGACGTTTTTAAAGTCTCAAAATGCGTATTAGCTTATTTTAATTAATATTTTTTTTAAATTACACTTTAATTTTTGACCCACAACACAAAAAGTTTGGGTTCACCCTAGTTCTCAACTATGTCTCTAACCAAATAAAATTTAATATCAGTATGCTTGGTTGTATCGTTATATATAAGATCTTTACTTGAATTAATTGTGCCTTGATTATCTAACAACAAATAAAAGCCCCCCCTCTGTTATTACTTTAAAGCCCCCCTTTGTTCTTTCATCGATTATAGCCTTATAGCATTTGGTTTCTTCACTATATCCTAGAAAAATACAGTTTGAGGACCTTGGTTCATGTTTTCTTACATTATAAAGTGACTTGGCCTTACAACAAAATTTTTATTACTAGTCGTTAGATTTAAAATTAGGACTTAATTAGGACTTAAGTGCTTTATTATTAAAATCTAATGACCTTATTGATTAATAGACAATAGTTTTAGGACCTAAGTGGAGAGTTAATTTGGAAGTTAAACAGAAGTATGTGTAAAATATATGTAAATATACTAATTAGTCATGATTAAAGATGATTTATTTGATCACATGCATTATTCACCACATCTTAAGCACCGTAATTGTTTGACCACATAAATAAAGGTAATTTATTTAACTACATGCATTATTTACATAATAACAAATAGATGAGAATGAACTATTCATATGATTTGTAACCAATATAGTGCCTACTAATAAAATAATTATTCATCCAATTAACTTGATATAATTGTTCTTCATGTGTAAAATGAGGATTTTTAACTCAAAAATAATTTTATAAAAACATTTGCATTTGACCCTAAGTTGCCTATGTGAAGTACCCTGCAAATGACCATTGTGACAACTCAATTATTCATTAAATCTTTGTAATCATATTACTTAAACTTAATCTTTTAAATTGTTGGGCTTTTAAATAATTTATGGCTCGGGCTTTTAGTACCCTAACTGGGCGAGCTTTTACAATTCATTTCTTAAATGGGCTATATCAACCAACTTAAGAATATAAAATTAGGGACCTTACAAGGTAGATCCAATCAAAGAGGAAGGTTGCTCAAGGCCAACTAGGATAGAAAAATTCGTAATTTTTTGAGTTTATCACAATATTACAGAAGGTTCATCGAAGGGTTCTCAAAGATATCTGAAGGGTTCAAGAGCTGGCCAGACTAAAAATTGAGAATGTAACATTGAAGAATTGAAGAGATTTGTTAACACAAACATGTTGACCAAACCAGAAGGGGTAGAAAGTTTTGTAGTCCATTAGATTTCATGGCCTGGGAAGTGTTTTGACGCAACAAAGCAAGGTGATCACGTATGCATCGAGACAATTGAAACCATATGAGCAGAATTACCATATGCATGACTTAGAGCTGGTTTTAATATTTATATAGACTTCTACGGAAGTAAATGTTATATTTATACAGACTTCAAAATCCTCAAGTATATTTTTCTCAAAAGGAGTTAAACATAAGAAAAAGATGATGGCTTGAACTGGTGAAGGAATATGAATGTGAAATCATTTCAAGCAATAATTTGTTCATGTTCTTCATTCGATTTTAGCTTTCTCAGGGTTTGTGTTAAATCTCATTTGAGTTACATAGTACATCCGACAATAGGGTTCACATTGAGCATTTTAATGGGTTCTGGAATGTTTTGGCCCAATTTGATACATTTTGACCTAGTTTTTTCATTTTCGCATGCATTTATAGTTCCTTTTGTGCATTTTTGAACATTTTTTGTTATTTCTAATATATTTCATGCATATTAGTAAAATTTGGTGCTTTTCGGGACATTTCGCTTGTTGCGTTTATTTCAGTTACTTTTGTTACATGTGAACCTTGTTACAGAGTGTACCTTAGAAACAAAACAAGATTCAAGATGAATTAAAAGAATGCTAACATTAGATTGCATGATTCCTAAATAGAGAACCAATGGTGTAATGATAGAATGCTACAAAGGTTGGAAAAGTTTAATAAGTTCTAAATAGTTCAATTAGGGACAAGCTTGATAGCGGAAATCTAACTTTATGATTAATAATGCAAATAATGTGTTGTTCTTTGAACAACGAATATTCCTTGTATATAGACAGACTCAAGCAATACTAACTCGGAGAACAACCAGAAGAACATGATAAAATAGGGCATGCCAAAAACTAGATAAAAATGATAAAATAAAAAACCACATTACTTGTAAAACAACTAGATAAAACTGAAATACTGATAAGAATAATGACGCAAATACCCTTAAACTAACTCAAAATATAAAAACAATAAAACTGGCCCCAAACAACGAAATTCGACCCTTTGACAAACATGTGTAGATCCAAAAAATTGTTCAGGATTGTACTCTAGGATGAAAAACCAACAATCGAGCTAAAATTTATGTGCATTTTCATACATCCTTTTTATTTTTCTTCAGCTTGAATCAAATGCATGAAGGTTAGTCCTTCTTCTTCCATGCTCATCTCGAAGTTGGGTATCTTGCTTGTTGCACTTGATCTTTGAGCTAGAACCACATAACTTAGACAAGTCCTTGCACGCTTCTTTGATCTTATGTGCTCTTGACCTAGTTATTTGCTCCTACAAAACACGTAAAGGATCCTTGCTAGCTTGCTTTTTATGATGCTCATCATTCTCTCGCTTCTAAAAAGGATTTGACCTCATGACCTTTGACAATGCATCAGCACTAGATTGCTTTTTCTTGATAATAAGCTCACCACTCTTGCCTTTTTTTCCTATCTATTCTCATCATAATTCTACTATGACAAACCAATCAAAGATTTTGAATCTTTGTGGCGTCAACTCTTCAAGCCTTGATTCTTGTTTGAGTTACATAGTACATCCTACAATGGGGTTCACATTGAGCATTTCAAAAGGTTCTGGAACATTTTGGCCTAATTTGATACGCTTTGACTTAGTTTCATTCATTTTTGCCCGCATGTCCCTTTCATGCATTTTTGAACATTTTTACTCATTCTGATATATTTCAAGCATATCGGTACAATTCAATGATTTTTGGGACATTTTCCTTGTCACATTTATTTCAGGTATTTTTGTTGTATTTTATTGTGAAACCTTGTTGTGGAATGTACACTAGAAACAAACCAAGATTCAAGATGAATTCAAAGAATGCTAGAATCAAATTAATATCCTTAACCCTGTGATCTCCTAAATCGAGAACCAAGGCTGGAATGGTTGAATGCTGCAAAATTTGAAATGTTCGATAAGTTCTAATAGTTCAATTTGGAACAAGCTTGACCGACCGCAAAAATATGATTTGATGATTAATAGCTCAAGTAATGTGTTGTTCTTTTGTGCAACTAACATTCCTTATATGTAGGCGGGCTCAAACAATACTAACTCATAGAATAACCAGATAAACATGAAAAAATAGAGCATGGCAAAAACTAGATAAAAAGCGAAAAATAGAAAACCACATTACTTGTAAAACATCTAGATAAAACTGAAACACTACAAAGAATAATGATGGAAATACACTTAATGTAACTCAAAACATAAAAATACTAAAACTAACCCGTAAACAACTGAATTTGACCCTCTGACAAACACGTGTTTATTCAAAAAATGCTTCTGGATTGTACTCGAGCTAAAAGCTTATGCGCGTTTTCATACATTCTTCTTATTTCGCATTAGCTTGAATCAAATGCACAAAGGTTTGTCCTTCTTCCTCCATGCTTCTTCGATCATATTTGCTCTTGACCTAGTCAATCGACTACTCCGGAACACGTAAAGATCCTTGCTGGCTTGCCTTCCATGATTCTCATCATTCTCTCCATTGTCAAAAGCATTTGACTCGAGACGTTTGGACAATGCTAGCATGAACTTCCTTTTTCTCGATAATAAGGTCACCCCTCTTGCCTGTTTCCTAGGCTCTCTTTGTCAAATTCTCAAAGAAACTATGTAAGGCATCTTTATTCATTGTATGAAGAAAGTACATTGTTTAAGAGGTTATTGTAAAGTGAACCCTTTCGTGCATTTTTGAACATTGTTTCCATTTCATTGGCTTTTCGTACATTCCACTTGTTGTGTTAATTTCAAGTATTTTTGTCATACTTTGATATGAACCCTGTTGTAGAGTGTACCCTAGAAACAAAATAAGATTCGAGAGCAATTCAAGGAATGCTAAAATCAAATAAATATCCTTGACCCCGTGATTTACATCGAGAACCAAGGCTGGAATGGTTGAATGCTAAATGTTTGAGAAGTTCTAAATAGTTCAATCCGGAACAAGTTTGACAATGAAAATCTGACTTTATGATTAATAACTCAAATAATGTGTTGTTCTTTGCACAACGAGCATTCCATATGTATAGGCGGACTCAAACAATGCTAACTCGTAGAACAACTAGACAAACATAATAAATAGAGCATGATGGAAAACAGATAAAAATGACAAAGTAAACAACCACATTACTTGTAAAACAACTAGATAAAACTGAAATACTACAAAGAATAATGACCCAAAATACCCTTAAACTAACTCAAAACACAAAAACGATAAAATAGACCCTTAAACGACGGAATTTGACCCTCTGACAAACACATGTAGATTCGAGAAATAAGCCTTTGGATTGTATCATGGACAAAAATTCAACAACGTTTTCATATATCCTTCATATTTCTCTTTGGCTTGAATCAAATGCACGATGGTTGGTCCTTCCTCCTCCATGCTCATTTGGAAACTAGGTATCTTGCTTGTTGCACATGATCTCTCGATCGGACCCATGTAGTTAGACAAGTCCTTGCACACTTCTTCGATCTTATTAGCTCTTGATCTAGTTATCGGCTCCTCCAAAACGTGTAAAGTAGCCAACCTAGTTTGCCTTCCATGATTCTCATTGTTCTCTCCCTTTTAAAAAGTATTCGTCCTCGAGATCTTTTGGATAATGCATCAGCACTAGATTAGCTTTTTATTGATAATAAGCTCAGCAATCTTGCCCTTTTACTCTCTACACCATCTTTGTCAAATTCTCAAAGGAGCAATATAAGGCATCTTCGTTCATTTTCAATCCTGTTCTTAATTCGTCTATAACAAATCAATTGAAGATTTCCAATCTTTGTGGCCATTAGACCTTCAGGCCCTGATTCTTATTTCAAGCAATCATTTGGTGAGTGTTCTTCATTTAGTTTTAGATTTCTCGAGGTTCATGTCTAATCTTGTTTGAGTTACATAGAACATTCACGTGTAGATTTGAAAATGCTTCTGGATCGTACTCAAGGACTAAAATTCAGCAATCAAGCTAAAAATATCCGCATTTTCATACATCCTTCTTATTCCTTCTTCGCTTGAATCAAATACACAAAGGTGGGTCTTTCTTCCGCCATGCTCATCTCAGAACTTGGAATCTTGCTTGTTTCACTTGATCTCTAGACCAAACCAACGTAACTTGGACCAATCTTTGCATATTTCTTCAATCTTATTTTCTCTTGACCTAGTTATCAGCTACTCTAAACACGTAAAGGATCCTTGCTAGCTTGCCTTCCATGATTATCATCATTCACTCGCTTCTCAAAAGGCTTTGACTTGGTGGCCTTTTGGACAATGCATTGGCACTAGATTGGCTATTTATCGATAATAAGCACCCTACTCTTGCCTTTTCCCTCTCTATGCCCTCTTTATCAGATTCTCTAAGGAACTATATAACGCGCCTTCATTCATTGTATGAAGAAAGTACATTGCCTGGGATATTATTGTAAAGTGAAATTTACAATTCCAATCTTGTTCTTAATTGAACTATAATGAACCAATCAAAGGTTTCATATTTTTGTTGCGTTAAACCCTTCAGGCCTTGATTCTTGTTTAAAGCAATCATTTGGTCAGGATTCTTCAATTGATTTTAGCTTTCTAGGGGTTCGTGTCAAATCTCATTTCAGATACATAGTACATCCTACAGCAGGGTTCACATTGAGCATTTTAATAGGTTCTAGAACGTTTAAGTGTAATTTGATACATTTTAGCTTAGTTTTGTTCATTTTCGCATGCATGTATTAGTTCCTTTCGTACATTTTTGAACATTTTCTCATTCTGATATATTTCAAGCATATTGGAACAATTAGGTGCTTTTTGGGACATTTCACTTGTTGCGTTTACTTCTGGTACTTATTGTCATATTTTAATGTGAACATTGTTGCAGAGTGTACCCTAGAAACAAAACAAGATTAGAGATGAATTCCATGAATGCAAAAACCAAATTAATATCCTTGACCAAGTGATTTCCTGAATTGAGAACCAAGGCTGGAATGATTGAATGCTACAAAGATTGGAAAGGTTTGATAAGCCCCCGTTTGATCCCCATTAAATTCAATTACATTACATTCCATTTTTCTCTCTTCTATTTTCAACCACACAATCTTCCATAAAATAATATTACACGTAAATCGAAAACTTTTCCTTCTTTTTCAACCACTCATTTTCTAAAAGATACTATTCCCCCCATTTTCATTTTCAGGTAATGGGAATCCAACGGGGGCTAAGTTCTAAATAGTCCAATTAGGAACAAGCTTGACAATGAAAATATAATTTTATGATTAATAACAAAAATAATGTGTTGATCTTTGCCCAACGATCATTCCTTATATAGGTGGACTCAAACAATATAAACTCGTAAAACAACCAGATACAGGAGATAAAATAGAGCGTGCCAAAAGCTAGATAAAAATGATGAAATAAAAAAACTACTTTACGTAAAACAACGACAAAAAATAATGATGTCAATGCCCTCAAACTAATTAAAAAAATAAAAAATCTAAAACTGACCCCTAAATAATAGAATTTGATTCTCTGTCAAGCATGTGTAGATTAGAAAGGATTTGACCTTGAGGCCTTTTGGACAATGCATCCGCACTAG
>NW_019231941.1:234311-238374 GCF_002742605.1 Olea europaea var. sylvestris
TAAAGGGATAGAAAAGTCATATAGTTGTACGTTTTTCAGGATCCCACAATTATAGGATATACAATAGTCTCACTTCTTTGACTAATGAAAAAGTTACAAAACTTTGACATATGCGATTTGAGCATATGATTGAGAATGGTATGACAAAGTTGAGTAGGAGAAGATTTCTTGATGGGCAATAGACCAGTAAGATGAAGATTTGTAAGCATTGTGCCTTTGGAAAACAAAAAAAGTCAGATTTACTATAGAAAGACATAATAAGAAGGCAACACTTAAATATATCCATTCAGATCTTTGGGGACTGGCCATAGTACCCTCAAGAGGAAGTGGTTATTATCCATTAACAACAATTGATGATTTCTCTAGGTAGGTATTCTTCTTGAAATGGAAGAGTGATGTGTTTGGGAATTTCAATGAATGGAAAACAATGATAGAAAAGTGGGCTGAAAAGCAGATTAAGCGTCTACGCACAGACAGATAATAGGTTGCAGTTTTGTTCAGATGAATTCAATAGCTTCTGCGAGGTTGGAGGCAACTTGAGACACTTGACAGTGCTTGAATCTCCACGAAAAAATGGTCCGACAGAACGAATGAATAGAACTTTGATGGAATTGTATGCTTTCAAATTCTGGGCTACCTAAGATTCTTTGGGTTGAAACTGCTGCCATAGCTTGTTTTTGATCAATTATTCACCCTCAATCGCCATTGAGGAAAAGTCACCAGAAGAGGTATGGTCTTAAAAACCATCTTGTTATACCGATTTGAAGATTTATACGTGACCTGTATATGCTCATGTGGATGATGAGAAGTTGGCGCCTAGACCTAGAAAATGTTTCTTTCATCGGTATAAATCAAGTGTGAAAAGGTATAAATTATGGTGTCCTGAGACAAAAAAGGTGGTGGGTAGTAGAGATGTAGTATTTAATGAACTTGCTATGGTTCATGATTCAACTCGTGGAGATTATGATAAAAATGAGAAACATAATCATTCAACTCAGATGGAGTTGAAAAATGGTCTGGGGAAACTATTAGAGATTTCTGAACAGTTTACTACAAAACAGTCTAACTTAGAATTGACAAACAGTAATACTTTGCCTACACCACTAGCAAGACCATAGTATTCAATTGCTAAGGATAGACATCATACACAGATTAGACCTCCACAGAAGTATGGAGAAGTAGACTAGGTAGCATATGCTTTGAATGTGGTTGAGAAAATTGATTCCATTAAGCAACTAGCTATATACACAAAGGCAGTCAGTTGTGATGATTCTAGCAGATGGGTGATTGCTATGCAGGACGAGATAGAGTCATTGAATGCAAATTGTACTTGGGACTTGGTGAAACTACCTAAGAATAAAAGGGTTGTTCGTTGCAAATAAGTGTTCGAAAGGAAAGAAGGGACATCAAAGATTGAAAATATTAGGTACAAGGCTAGATTGGTAGCAAAAGGATTCAGTCAAATTCCTAGTGTTGACTTCACAAAAGTATTCTCACCAGTTGTAAAGCACAGTTCAATTCGACCTTTACTTGGGATAATGGTAAAGAATGATTTGAAACTTGAACAGATGAATGTCAAGACAACATTTTTACATAAAGAACTTGAAGACAATATTTACATGTAACAACCAAAGGGTTTTATAATTTCTGAGAAAAAGACTACAGTATGCTTGTTAAAGAAGTCTTCGTATAGACTAAAGAAGTCATCGAGACAGTGATACAAAGATTCGATTCATTCAGTCATTCATAGTTTCAATAGAAGTAATTATAATAGTTGTATATACTTCAGAAATGAAGATGGTGGATCGATCACATATTTACTGTTATATGTTAATGATATGCTCATTACAACTAAGAATAAAGCAGAGGTTAGAAAGGTGAAATCTTAACTTATTAATGAGTTTGAGATGAAGGATTTGGGTGTAGCAAAGAAAATTCTTAGTATAGAAATCTTGAGGGATAGAAAAGATGCGGATTGTATTTAAGTCAGAAGAGGTACATTGAGAAGGGCCTTCAAAAATTCAATATGATCAATGTTAAGGCTTTTTAGTACTCCCTTGGCTACCCACTTCAAATTATCATCTGTATTGTGTCCTCAATCAGATGATGACAATGATTATATGTCTCGGATTCCTTATTCTAGTACAGTTGGTTTGCTAATGTATACTATGGTTAACACAAGTTAAGATTTGGCACATGCAGTGACAAGAAACATTGGAAGGTGGTGCAATGAATATTCAGATACCTGAAGGCTCAACAATTTCTTAATTACATTTTGGTAGAAATATAGCTGGAGTCATTGGGTATGTGTTTACCCTTGGAGGCTACACTATTAGCTAGAAAGCTACTTTACAAAATACAGTAGCTTTGTCTACAATAGAGACATGATACATGACTATTACAGAAGCATGTAAGGAGGGATTTCTATAGTATATAGTAATAATAAAAGTGCTATTTTTCTGACTAAAGATCAAATATTCCATGAGATGATTAAGCACATTGAAGCAAGGTATCATTTTGTGAGTGAAGTGATTGCTCGTAGTGATATTGTAGTGAGCAAGGTTGATACTAAGCATAATCTTGTTGATATGATAACAAAACCACTTCCCATTGCTAAGTTTGATCATTGCTTGAACTTAGTTGCTATTTGTCATTAATTTAGTCCATTAGGGCTTATTTGAAAGAGGATGAGTAGTGTTTACTTTAGAGATATGTTTTTTTGGAATTTAGTTCATGGTGGAGATTTGTTGTAATGTGATCCAAATTCTAGTGGGCATTGGAGTCTTCGTTGAAGTGGTCTTGAAACTATCAAAATTATGGATCGAAAAGAAAAGTTGTTGCATTTTTGCTAGCCTAACGCTACTCGGTCGCTTAAGTGGCACCAATATATTTTGAACAAAGACATTTCACCAACCTAGCGCTTGAGTGGTAAGGCTGTCGCCCGCTGTGAGCGACAAGGTTATCGGCCCATCCTGTTTTTCACATTTTACTCGTTTTGGATTTTTATTTATTTTCTGCTTGGTTTTATCCCATGGTTTAGGGTTTTTTCCCATCTTGGGTTTCTGCATAAATTTTGGTGCTCTTTATTTTGTTCTGGTTCATTCATTATTGTCATAACGTTTCGGTCAAATTTGTCACAATTCTTGAATGATATTCGTGTCTTATTCTCTTTGTCTTCTAACGTTCGAGTAAACCTATTAAATTTGAGCATGACTGTGTATATAGATGAATTCAAGTTATTTTTTCCATTGAATGCCAAAAAATTTCTTTTTCTAGTCTCATGAGTAGGGTAAATTTTGTGTCCAAGCATCTTCCCAATTGGAAATCTAACTAGAATAGGAGAGAAAATTTGATTATGCCTTGAATGGTTCCATGCAATCACATGGTTCACTTACTTACAGTCACATAGTTCAAACCCAAAATATAATGTTGAATGTTCATACCTTGTTGTTGCAAGGTTTTAATTGTTTCTTCCTTTTTCAAGTTAGTTAGTCCTAAATGTTATCTTTGGTTCATCTCAAGTCTTTATTAATTGCATCATGAGTCCTTCATCTTTCAAGTTTTTATAATTTAATCTTCGAACTTTTAAAAAGTCTCACCCTATTTGGTGTAGATTAAAATTAGATTTTAAGTAGATTTCAATAAAAGTTGATGAAATATGTTATTAAAAAGTTGTGAATCCTATGAAATATATAGTTAAAATTAATTGTTAATTTTGACTTGGGATTCAAATTAGATTTAATCAATAACAAACATGGACTAAATTTCATCCCGAAACTCACAATTTTCTTCTAATAGCTCTCTCTCTTAGTACTTCTTATCACTCTCATGTAATCCGATTAATTTTTAATTACTTCGAACCAACTCCAAATTAGCTCTTGCGTCCGAGCCCTAACTTTACCTTAACAAAATTAAACTAAATTAGGTAGAAATTCATTGAACTCTTAACAATTTGTCAAATCTAATAGCATGGACGTAAATGTGTAAAAATACACTTATTAGCGATCATATACATACTATGTATATATTTATGTATGTGTATATATATATATATATATATATA
>NW_019231941.1:238436-241190 GCF_002742605.1 Olea europaea var. sylvestris
TTGAGACTCACAATTTTTTCAGCCATACATTTCATCAACTTTTATCAAAATTCAATTTTAATCCTCACCAAACAAGAACTAAGCTATATAGATATTCTTATTCCACATACATAGTAATTGCATTCATAAGAGGAATTCCCTTTTAGTATACTGTAATTCCTAATGTGTATATTGTAGTAAACTATGTATACATTATAATGGTAACATGTGAATTCCCTTTTTGATTTATAAATAATATTATTTTATTGGAGAATGTATGGTTAAAAACGAATTTTCAAAAAGAAAAAAGGGCTAAAATGATTCCTTAATATTTTCGCTTGATTAAATAACTTTATATGTGTTTTTTTTTAAAAAAAAAAAAACTTGATCCTGAGAAAGCACAACTCTATAAAAAATACATATCTACTGTAGAGCTAATATTTTTAAATAATAATTCGTTATTGCTTCTAAGAGTACAACATCATAATTAACGCTTCAGAAGAATATTACTTACTCTTAAAAAGCATGAATAATTATTTTTCAATATTACAGAAAAACATTGACATATTGCTATAGGAGAAGCAATAGCAATATATAATGTGCTCTCGAAGTAGTTTCTCTAAGAATATTACATGCTCCAAAAAAGCATGATATTACAATTTGAATATTTCAGAAGAATATTGATATATTGCTCTAGAAGAAGCATACTATTATATTAAACTAATATACTATAAGGATGATCTATTGTTGCTCTGGAACGAAATACGATTATAATATTTAAATATTTTAGACGAATATTACTGAATCGTTTGAATCGATTTATACAATTTAATATTTTAAATGAATAGTTTGTTGATTTGAAAGGAGTGCAATTCTATATTTATTAATATTCTTGAATAATAATATGTGGTTATTGTCAACAATCACAAATTTATAGATTTCGGTGTGAATATTGTATTATTACCCTAGGAAGAGTATAAATTTAGAATCAATTTTTTTAGAAGAATATTAAATTATTCTATTATTATTCCATCCGGAATTATTTTTGTTGCATGTAAAAAAGCACAAATTATGATATTTCAATATATTGAAAAATATTATACTGAAGAGCCAAAATTTATATGTTTTTAATTCTCAAATAATATTATTTTGTGATCCTAAATCATAAGTTGAAAACTATATTTTTTCTAGAGTCTCATACACAAATATTTTAGGACAGTTGTAAAGAAGAAGAAGAAGAAGAAGAAGAAGAAGAAGAAGAAAGAGAGAGAGAGAGAGAGAGAGAATCAACCAAAAGATCCCTTAAAGAAATCATCAGTGGATTTCTTTGTCTTTCGACCATCAATTTCATGCATTATTCCATCCGGAATTATTTTTGTTGCATGTAAAAAAGCACAAATTATGATATTTCAATATATTGAAAAATATTATACTGAAGAGCCAAAATTTATATGTTTTTAATTCTCAAATAATATTATTTTGTGCTCCTAAATCATAAGTTGAAAACTATATTTTTTCTAGAGTCTCATACACAAATATTTTAGGACAGTTGTAAAGAAGAAGAAGAAGAAGAAGAAGAAGAAGAAGAAGAAGAAGAAAGAGAGAGAGAGAGAGAATCAACCAAAAGATCCCTTAAAGAAATCATCAGTGGATTTCTTTGTCTTTCGACCATCAATTTCATGAGACAGGTCTATCCCTAGGATGACATTTCTTGCTGTATACTGGCAATATCATCTACTAATACATGACCCATTAATGTTTGGATATCGTACACTCTGTTAGGCTGTATATTCATTCCCTATCGATTTCATGGAAATATGGAAGCTTTCTTCTAAATTCCATTAGGACTGTTAATCTGTACAGATTCTTTAAGAGACAAAGCAACCAGATAATGTTAAGATGAAGCAAGAATTCAAAAGAAATGACATAGGAATGAAAGTAGGACATGATAAAAGGAATACACTTAACTGTTCACATAAATTTCAAAGATTAAATTTGGAATTTTACTTAAATATTTGACATTTTAGAAGAATCCCAAGTCAAAGTCTTATTATAGGAATATTAGATATATTTATGTAGATTGGTAAAGCTTTAGAATGTTAGGGACAAAATATATTGTTGTCATTTATATGCTTATTAGTGGATGACAATTATAGGCTGCAGCGCTAATCTTTATTATCATTGTATTCCTAATTCTTCCCTATAAATATGGGGCTTTTGATTTTTAATATGATACACAAAATTTGATTTTGGCCTCTCTCTTTTCTTTCTTTTTTTTTTCCTATTTTATAGCATGTTATTAGTACGAACTCTTTTATCTAATTACTATTTTTCTAAGAAAAATAAATTAGTAGTCGATTCAGCTGTACCCAATTACAAATAGTAATTTTGGAGCATCCCATCTCTATGCACCCTTATCTGCACTCAAATTTATGTTGTAATTTTGAAATCCCATGAAGGGTATTGTGTGTCTTAAATAAGGGTTCGCACATAGTTTACAAAATCGGGAATGACTTTTCCTCAGTGTAGTTGATTGCATGGAAGTTTTGGCTAATAGTTGGACGGATCAACTACTAGTATATGCCTCAACAATATTTTCTTGGTGGAATAATAGGTGTCCTTTAAGTGGAACTGCTTTACAATGGATCTTTCTTTTAGATTGAGATACATGGTCCAGCGCGAGGCCAGAACTTTTTTTTACCTCATTATGTAAGATTTTATATTACAAGTGTACTTGTAAATGTAGTTTTAATTAAGTATCTATAAATTATTTTA
>NW_019231941.1:247026-252075 GCF_002742605.1 Olea europaea var. sylvestris
TGAGCCCAAAATCCATCGATTGAAGATCAATTCCCCTACATTTGGTATCAGAACTATGTTGGTGTTGGATTCTTGACAAAAAAATTGACCAGAAACTAGCTTGAGAACCTAGAAACTGAATCTATCCAATTTGAAAAAAAATTTTGCCTGATCTGTTTGCTCGTTTTCTAGTGAAACTACTTACCTTTTGGACAAACCAAGACCACTGATGGAATCTATAGACCGAGGTGCACTTGAGTGGTCGGCGCCTGACCAGAGTGGTTGTACATGGTGGCCAACGAATGGGACTCCGACGTGGGCGCATGGAGGCTTTTCCTACGATGGTGTCTTCAAACAGTTTCCTCCAAACGACTAAACGGACCTGTGGTGGTGTTTGTTTTTTAGTTTTGGGAGCTGCTGTGAAACTTGGACAATTTTACACATACGTGTTAGAGATTCAATTTTTACTCAATTGGATACTAAGGTTGCTGGTGACATTAGGACGAATAGTGACAGTCCTAAATTAACAAATTCGTATTTCTCATAATTTACAGACTTAGATTGATTCGCTTTGGTATATTGGCCTATCCTAATTTAAATTTCAGTATTAGTGCGTCACCGTGTGGGGTGACAATAGGATTATGATTGCCGTGAAGGGGTAACATTGCTTGTCCTAGAAATTTAGGAATTATTTGCTCTTCTGAAGTGTTGGATTTAATTGCAAGTTAATAATTGCTTCTATGTTTAATTTTTTGCATTATGGGAGAATTTGAATTTTGTTTACGTACATGTTGCATTGATTGTCGTGTTAGAACACCCGGGCTTGACCTGTTCAAACATTCCCTTGATGTAATGTGTATCTTATGAAATCCTGGAAATTTAGGATGGTATATATTGCGACCTTAGGTTTACTTTCTGTGACCTATGTGTGCATTTGGTGGTTTTATTTTCTTAAAATGTCTTCACATTTCGAAGTTGATATTTTCAACGGGAAAGGGGATTTTTCAAATTTGGCAACAAAAGATGAAGAGCATTTTGGTTTAACAAAAATTCTCAAAAGCCATAGATGACAAATTTCCTACAAATTTAATAGAAGGACAAAAAGAAAAGTACGATGGACTTGCTTACACTTCAATTATTTTGCACCTATTTGATACTTTTTTGAAAAAAGTTGGAAAACTTGATTCTACGACAAAACTTAGGCAAAAGTTGGAGGACTTATATTTGCTTAAGTCCACTCCTAATAAGATGTACTTCCTTGAATGATTTTTCAGTTTTTAAATGGATCCTTCATATAATCTTGATGACAATTTAGATGTTTTTAGTAAACTTGTTCAAAACGTCGTTAACTGTGATGAAAATGTGTCTAAAACATATAAAGCAGTTATTTTTATTAATTCCATACCTGATTTATATAGAGAAGTTAAGAATGCAATTAAGTATGGTAGGAGCACCTTAACACCTGAGATTGTCATAAACTCCCTTAAGAGTAAGTAAATGGATGTTAAGGCTGAAAAATTCGAAAGAGGAGTAGCGAATTATATATGATGAGAAGTAGAATGAAGTTTAAGCAAATCAATTTGGGTAAAGCTCAAGATAGTTGTTATTTGAGTAGTGGATCAAATGATGAGGGTAGTAAGAAAAAGGGCAAGGAATGGAACAAGTCTAGTGGTAGATGGTGTTACAACTATGGTAAGTTTGGATACTTTATTATGGACTGTTCTTAGAAGATGGATAATCAGAAAGGTAAGATGAGAGGTGAATGTGGTTATACGATCGAGTGATGGCCCTAGTGAGGTTTATTGAGAGTAAACCTAGTTACTGCATATTCATATATGTGTAATCTTTTCTGTATGTATGTGATTACTTAATTTTGTTGCATGATTATATGCTGCATTTCAATTTGTTTGATATATGTATTTGCATGAATTTGAGGCAATATGATTACTTGGTGAAATTGTTTGCATGCACAGTAGGTTATGATGCATCAACAGTTTGTTGTATGTCTTTTGGTAAGGTGGAGTATAGATGCTAGGGGCACATTGTGATTCATATTGGGAATGTGTAGTCTGACATTTGGATCATGAGTGGAGATGTGATTAAATATTTAGAATCATTTATCTTATGAAAAGACCTAGATCAGGTTGAGTGTGAGAAAGGTAGTTCTATCACTTTTGTTAGATGGAGACCCATTTTCCACGTAGGTTGAGGGAAGTGATGTGGTGATAAAGGATTATCCTAAGAATTTAGGATCCATTGTGACTTACAAGTTAGAGGAGATATGTGGTTTTGAAGTGTGAGCAACACAAAATGGGATAGGATAAGTGTGGTGAAATCTTTTCGTGTAGGTCATTTATGCATTTATTACATATGTGTGCCGTTTATTGATTAACTTGTTGTTAATCTGTGCTGCTGTGTAAACATGATTTTTTTGAAAGGATCTGTGTGTCTTATCCTGTATTATATAGTCGTTGTACGTTTATTTGTTTTTGATTGATTATTGTGAATATTTGCTTCTACTATGGTGTTTTTGAGGCCCTTATGAGTACATGGAGTGGGTATGACATGTTTTTTGAGTCTGAAACACAAGGTAAGGTCTGCAATTCCAATTTTATTGTTTACCTTGATTATGCAAGTATTAACTATGTATTTTGATACTTGTAGGTTTATTGGGCTTCAAGGTGGAGATTTGTTGAGTTTTGATACATAATAAATTCTGGACAATGCGTTAAATATTTTCGAATAATATTTCGTAGGCAGCCGATGAATGAAATATTTATCAACCAATCAATTCATATGCTGGACCCGAAAATAACATGGGCCACTAGTATCAACTTAGTTTGTGTCTTGGCATCTATATATATATATATATATATATATATATATATATATCCACTTTCAATGTTCGAAAGTGTTGTATTTGCCCTTTGTTTTAGAGGAAAGAGCTCAACTCCTCCCTTTGTGGACTCCTTCCAGTTCTTGTCTTCTCTATACCTTTGTGGCCTGCAATCACCATCATATCCTTGTCCCTTTGTGGGTGAGAAAGAAGGAAAACAACCATAAGTAGATTAAGTTGTGGGTTGGAGTTTTTGTTGCTTAGTTGATATTGACTGGTAAGCTTAATCTGAGCTCTTCGATTGAAGATCAATTCAACTACAATTACATTATATCAAATTTCATGCATTGTCAGACTAGTAAAAAAGAGGCTTGTGATTACATCTACCACACGATAATTTATATAGTTATAAAAGTCTTCGTGAAATTCATTATTTAAGGAGTCATATATTTCATTTATGACTTTACTTTTTTCTATTTTATTTCGCAAAGTATACACCTTTAGGTGTTTGGATTGTAGATCCATAAATTTCAAGTTTCTCTAGTGAATTCAATTAGGTAGATTGCGTTGATTTATTTTGGGCAATCATTGCTTCGATCAATATGTTTTGACAAATTTATTTTTGATTTCTCGCAATTCTATTCATAACACAAAACATGCACAAAGATGTTGTTGGCAACATTTTCTTTTGGATTCTATTTCTTTCTCCATAATAACATGATTTATTAATATCTCAATTTTCAATATGTCAGATATCTGAACCTCTTTTGGGGTTTTGTATTTTGTTATGTATGTATACTTTTCAAATGTTTACGCCTTCTAAATAAGATCATCTTTACTAATTGCTTTATTTTTGTTTGAAGATATTTATATTAGAATCTAATAACATCATGCTTCATCGGTGCCATAAATTTGTAAAATATAACACTATCAATTGTTCTCCAAGATGTTAATTCAAATTGAAGCATTCAAAGTTGGTGTGCCAGATATTTCTGATCTCTTTGATAAGTAATGTATTTAAATAAATTATATTTCGAACTTTCGACTTAAATTATCTTTTTTCGAGGATTTCGATAGTGGTACATTTTTACATTATTTCCATCTTCTTGATTCCTTCTCTTAATGCTGATAGCAAACCGTGTTATTATATATCACCTCATTCGAGACAGGTTCAAACTACGCATATCTTCTTAGCATTGTTTACTTTTCATCCCAGTGAAATTTGTTGTAGTAAGTTTACATATAACTATCAAATAATTAGATAAAAAAAAATCAGGCTCTACCCGTAAGCCAATTATAATAGAGAGAACTTGATGTTGGCACGATGCATATTAGATTCCCTAAACAGAACTGAGAAGTACTTTTTTCTCAACTAAAGTAATTTGAGGCATTTAACATGCAATATCATTTAAGCCCTATTTGGTGGGAATTAAAGATAGATTTTTAGTAAATTTTGATAAAATTTGATGAAATATGTGGTTGAAAAGTTGTGGGATCCGTAAAATATGTGGTTGAAATAGATTGTTGACTTTGATTTTGATTAAAATCTAGATTTTAGTTGGTACCAAACAGGGACTGAATTATTTATCTACGTCCCAATTAATACTTATTAAAATGTTGAGATCGGGTATCACTAGCATTTAACAAGACATGCTATCTTGATTGTATAATCAAAAAATTATGCTCATAACTTAAAATTTGAGCAGTACTTTCACATACTTCATGTTGTGGATACAATGCAATCATCTAGTATATGTATCAAATCTACTAACTACAAATAATATTTAGATGATCAATATAGAGGATGATAGGGCCCTATTTATCACCCTAATTAATGATTGAAGAATCTTCTGGTTCTTCATCAAATGTCCATTTACATTTTTAATTTTGCATTATTTTTATCCGTATTTATAGAGTTCAATATGAAAGTTATAATTGGAATGAAATATAATCTTTAAATTGGATAAGCTTTATCTATGCATGATGATAAGACTACATAATCATTAATATTTATCTTATAGTTTTAAGACAAGAACAACAGTTCACATAAATTTCAAAGATGAAACTTCGAAATTTTAGGCTAAATATTTTGAAATTCAGAAAGAGTCCCAAGTTAAAGTAATATTATAGCTATACTAAAAATATTTATGTAGATTGGTAAGGCTTTAGAATTTTAGGGACGAAATATACGATATTATATCGGTGTCAATGAGTTCTAGTATATTAGTCAAGCC
>NW_019231941.1:254524-266917 GCF_002742605.1 Olea europaea var. sylvestris
CAGATGCATCTGTTCATATAATTTTAGAAAAACTAGGAGTATTTTACTTGTCTTTCGTCTTGGAGAAATTCTGTAAAATTTTGAAAGAAATTTTAGTATTGGAGATTCAATAATGTAGTGTCTTAATGTAATAATTTGTCTGACTAATAATGATAAATTTATGTTCATATGGACTCTCAATATCTCAAGTTTCAACATCACTTTCTTAGGAATATGTTAACACTAGTGCTTAACATTATAATTTTTAATGTCTACCATTTTTTTGTAGTATAAAAACATGAAAGAAAATGATGTTAACCGAGAAAATATTTAAAAAACAAAGAAAAATTTATTACCAACTAATCAAACAATGTTCCCTAACTTGACCGAAGAATATTATATTCTTTTAATAGTCCAAATTTTTTATGATTTTTCTATACTGTTCCCTAAATTATCAAATAAACTAGTGAAAATACGTATATGTGTTTTTCAAAGATGTGAGATGCATTGTTAAGATGTCGAATCCTCCTTATTATTCCATTTTTAGTGTAACAATTAAAGTGACAAATTGAAATCATTTTTGTTTGTCAATGTTCCTAATTTAAATGAAAATCTCTCTCGATAGTGATCAAATTAATTCCTCTCATGAGACATGATAAATACATTAACAAGTGCTAGAACACCTATTAAAACTAAATAAAGCATAGAAATATATCTCTACCCTCTATCGAATCTTACAATGTTTATTATATTGTGCTTAAATCCTATTATCTCTCTCGATAACAATAAAATTCACTAACAATTCAATTGGTGATCAAACAAATTAAAAGAACAATAAAAACGATCCACAAATAAAACCAAACTAAATTCAAAATAGTTAATAAAAGACTAAAAATATTATAATATAGGTTTATCTCATCCTACAATATATAAAATGAGCTTAGCATACCGGAATTACAAGAAATCATGTTAAATGTACAGAACATCACTCAAAATTGTGAATTAATGAATGAAGGAAAATGAATCTTGATGTCCAAGTTCAAAGTAATCGTGATAAATCTTCAATAATTCTTCCGCTTCTTTGGCCCATAAATCCCAGGTTTGATATCCAATTGATGAGTTCTTAAACTTTGTGTTTGAAATCTTCTTTCAATATATAATTTTGTCACTCTTTTGTGATGAAAATTGATAGAAAATTGTTGAATGAGATTATATGAACGATGTTCGATATTTGTAGGAGTCGAAAATTGGTTGAAAATCAAGTCCAAATTGGTTTCCGAAAAAGTTCCAATCGAATAAGGAAAGTTGCCTACTCCTACGCATGTTTTTTGTCTTTGCAAAGTTACTAGTATTATGGTCATAATTTTCTTTCTCGATATCCAATTGTGGCAATTCAATTTAAGTTGGAAAGCTCATTCAAAGGGATGCAAATTTGAAGCTGTAGATTATTACCAGTTCCAACGTTTACTATGCTAAAAATGGATCTCAATCTTTAGCTAAAATTTTGGAATATAACTTGGTGCGATTGGAAAATGATTTGAAATAGTATTTTGTTTATATTCCATTTTGACTTCTAATTGCCTCCAATTATCTCATAGCAATCTTCAAAGTATCGTCTCGTGGTTTGAATCAAATATTGGATATTTACAATTTGGTCCTCAAACTTTGGACTTCGTTATTTTTTACCAATTTTCTCCATTGAATTTTACCAATATAACCCAAATACAACAATTTATGGTGTATTTTGTCAAAAGAACCACTGAATATCGGTTTTTAACCCCAAATAAGTGTATAAAATACATTTATCTAAAAATCTCCCAAACTTAAATGTTTTTTTATTCTCAAACAAAATTGTAACCTAAATAACAACAAACATGCAACTGTGCAGGAATATTTAGTTAGACAATCTAGCTTTTTACCTCATGATTTCAAGTGACAGTGTTAAATCTACAAAAATCGCTTGAAAGTAACAATATTGATGTAATATCCACTTTTCCAAAGCAAAACTAGTGTGTGTGTGTGTGTGTGTGTGTGTGTGTGTGTGTGTGTGTGTGTGTGTGTGTGAAGAACTAGGTAGACAATTATGAATTTACAAGTTAATTCAATTTTGACCCTTTGTGGTCAAATATATCATTTCACCTCTCCTATGATTCACACACCACCAACTTATTCTTTTTACTCTTTTCCTTTTACAATAAAGGTTGAATTTTTCATTACTATTCTCATACTCTCTAGTTCAGATGGACTCTATTAATTGTAAGTCAAATCATCAGTAACCTAGGATTCTCCATTTATTTGATTGCTTCAACTTCCAAGCTAGGCTAGTTATCCTTCACAAAAAGTTAAATTCACTCAAGCAAGTGTTTGGAACTTAACTAAGGCATTTAGCGCTTTTACTTTTTTCATGCACTTGTTATTATTATTTTTTAAATAATTTTCAACAGTATCTATTTCTTTTTCACATTCTATCCTTTTGCTCTCTAAATGATCCATGTTACTGGCTTTAGGCCGATGACTCTCAAATATAATGATTTTAGGTTACCATGTTTTAAAACTCTTACATGCTTAATAACCCAGTCAAAAGGCTTTGAAGAGGACTAATTTATGTTTCAAGTGCAACTCCTCTCAGTTGCTTTCTAAATGACTCTTATATGTAGGTCGATGAATCCCAATTCAGATGACTTTAGAGTACTAGATTTTTTGATACCCTTATAGGCCTAATTACTCGAGTCTTAAAAACTTCAAAAAAAGTTTCAAATTTCAAACACTCCTTCAAGTAAACCAACCTCCAACCTCTAAGGATCACTAATTTATAATTGTTGGTATAGCATCTAATCACATATAATTTTTTCATGTACGGAATCTCCATTCAATCCATAACTTCCCACATCAATAAAATCACCCCCAAATTATACTAAATTTGGTCTAAGGATCACTAATTTATAATTGTTGGTATAGCATCTATGTACAGTCTATCAACCTATCCAAAATATGAATCAACTTATTTCATCATCATGTAAAACTCATTTCTAGTGCGCATATCATATCATGTTTTGCAAAGCTATGCATCAACCAATTTAAGCCCCCGTTTAGCCTCCATTTTGTGTAAATGAAAATGGGTGAAATAATGTTTTTTGGAAAAATGAGTGGTTGAAAAAGAAGGAAAAGTTTTCGATTTATGTATAATATTATTTTATAGAAGATTGTGTGGTTGAAAATATGAGAGAGAAAAATGTAATGAAAATTAATGGGGGCTACTTATACAACTTGTCCACAGTTCATAAATCCGCATCAAATCTCAAATTAAATAATCATTGCCTACCAGGCTGTCTAACTCATACAAGCATACAAACTAATAAAGGAAAATATTTTTTTTGAAATTATTCATATTTTTCGATTTTGTGTAATTTTCTCGTGTGTACTAAAGTAATACTCAAAACAAACATACCAAAACATACAAAGAAAAAAAAAACTCAAAAGTTTTCTTACCACAAACTTAAAATTGGCATTGTCCTCAATGTCATAAAGTATGTTTAAGAATATAAAGGGATAGGGTAGAAAATGAAGAAGGTACTTCCCAAATTTTTATGTTGAATGTATGAGGAGCTATTTAGACAATTTATCTGAACTTGTACATTGCGAAGCTCCTCCCGATGTCAATATCCATGATAACTATCAAAGAGGGGAAGAAAACAATCTAAAAAAATCAAAGGAGGAGAAAAATGTAACATTTCAAAAACATATTCAGCAACAATCTAGATGTCATATGGTTTCAAACCATGTGGCCGCATAGAGTACTTCCGAATCTGACTGTCTCCATTTTTATGCTTAAATTCCAATTTCATGTTACGTGCAAATAAATCTATACGCAATATAGTATAGAAAGCAGAATAAATAAAAGGAAAGAGGTTGAGTTGCCTCCTAGTAAGCTTCAGTTTATGACATTGAGCTAGATTATATAGAGAAATTGATCGTGATGGTTCAAATGGGTGTCTTGAGCCCTTGTAACTCCATGCAATTTCCAGCCTTGCATCCTTTTTTCCTTCAGACATTGAATGTTCCATTTTCTTCTCGAGAAAGGCTTCCTAGATGAGCATGTTCTCAATCACTCCTCATGGGTTTGATCGATTTGTCCACTAGTTGAAGGGAAGTGGATGTGTCCTTTAGCTCTTCGAAACCTAAGTTCCTACAGACAAACAAGGGTATTAGGTTTATGATTGCTCTTGAATCACAAAAACAATTAAAATTCCACTTACTTATTGAACAAGGTATTTTAAAATTCCTTTGATCTTTTACCTTAGAAGGTAATTTGTTCTGCAAGATGGAACTGCACTCTTCATTTAATTTGTTGGTCTCAAAATCTATGAGCTCTCTCTTTTGGATATGATCTCTTTTAGAAACTTTGCATAGTTTGCAAAATATTTGAGATATAGCTTCAATCAGGAGGATGTTGACTTGAAGCTTCCTAAAGATGTCCAAGAAATTTGCAAAAGGTTCTTCCAACTTCCTCTCATGTAATCTCTGTGGAAAAGGTATTTATGAAGCATATTCTTACCCTAATCTTTGGATCCTCTAATGCTTTTTCTTTCTTCGATTTTTATTCTACTCAGAATCTTCCAAATGCTCCTCATTCATGGAAAGTACCTTTTTGGACACTATCGCCTATCTCTCAAATATGATTTTTGGAAGTTGAGCCCTACTTGGTATGGTGATTTCCTCAATCTATTTTTTCTCCTCAACTTTTGATACCATTACCTACTGTTTGGGGTTTATCTCATTGTTGCTTAATAGCACTGCTAGCTGTCTTTCTTAAAGTGCCTTAGCTATTTTTGACATCTAATTTTCTGAAATTTTTTATGGTAGCTCCCAAAACGTGCAAAGCACTATCTATTCTTTGTATGTGCTAAGTAGAGATCTCGCCAATTTAGTAACAAAATCTTCTAATGAAGACTTATTTTCAGTCTAATGAAATCCTAGAGGTATAGTCTGCTATGGTATGAATTGGGGTTGTTGATTGTTCATTGAAAACCTGGATGATTTCTCCAACCTAGGTAATATGTATTATAATTCTAATTGTGTTGTTTGTTGTCTTTGAAAATTTTGAGCAAAATTTACATCCTCTACTTACTGAGCAAAATGACTATCCATTGTGTAGTTTCTCATGATTCCTTTCATAATGCTTGAATTTCGGTCCTACTTTATGAATTGTATTAATCTATTCCATACTGCAATAACTGTCTTTCAACTCACCCATTTCGGTAGGCCAAAGTACACTAGTGAATACCAAGCCTTCCATGAATTGGTAGTCCTGATCTGATTCTTTTTTTGATAAAACAATGCATGCACAGTCTACGTTAGCACTTCTAATTGGATTCAGAGCAATGTAAAAGCATTGCACTTGGTGTCACTTCTGTAATCCATGTGGTGAGCACTACTCTTCTATTGCTCCCAGACTTCTGAATAACATTCGGAGTCCAACAATTGGAATGCGGTAATCTCCTCTGTCAACTTTACAATCTTTTTCGATGGAAAATATTTGTTAAGGATCTTCTGACTCAATTAGTTCTTTGTAGTGACTCTATGAGGTGGACAAGTTTCTAACTCTCTTGCTGAGTCTTTTAATGTGTATGAGAAAGACCTTTAGTTTGATTTATTCGCTTAAATCTTAAGATACTTTATTGCACACATGTCCAAAAATCTTAATATATGTGTAGCTCTCCCAAAAGAACTGCAGAGCATCCTACCATGTGTTCCTCTTTCTTTCTTTTTTTTTGGATGGGTGGGGGGCTTCCAATTGTTCTCTTACTCAAAACTTGAATGTCCACTCAATCTTTGGATCAAATTAAGCAAGATTATCAGGTCTCAAACTTTGCTTACACTGTTACACATCTTGAAAAAGTAAGAAAAAAGCACTACAAAAATTTTCTAATGAAATAAACTAACTAGTAAAGCAATAAGATTCAAATTAAAGCTAAAATTAACTAAATTTTGTTAGAAAAAAAAAACTCTTAACTCATGGCGACGGAATAAAAAATATGACCCTTTGAAAGTCCTCAAGTTCACGGAGTTGGGGTGAAATAATGCTTGACCAAGTTAAAATTAATTGAAACTTTTAATTAAATAGCATACAAGTTGTTGTGATTTTTCTACACTAATCTCTAAATTATCAAATAAACCAGTGAAAGCAAGTAAATGTGCCTTTCAGCTATATGAAATACAACTAAAATGTTAAATATCCCTTGTTATTCCATTTTTAGTGTAATAATTAAAGCGACAATTTGAAATGAATCACGTTGGATGATCCTGATTTAATTAAAAGCCTCTATCGATAGTGATCAAAATCTATTTCCCTAATATGAACTTTCTATCTCTCGATGAGAAATGAAATTATGAGAAATGCATTAACAAGCACTAGAGTGTTGAAATCATATAAAGCATAGTATATCTCTATTCTCTATCGAACCTTTCAACGTTTGTCATATTGTGCTTAAACTCTATTTGTCTTGCTCTCACCACTAACAATTCGATTGTGATCAAGCAATTGAAAAGAATGATCAAAATGATAATAAACACCCACAAATAAACCAAATTGAAATTAAATAATTAATTTAAATCTAAAAATAACATAAAAAGTATTCATCTCTTTCTAACAATGTATAAAATTAGAAGAAATCATGTGCAATGTATAGAACATCACCCGAACTTGTGAATTAATGAATGAAGAAAGATGAATCTTGATATTTTAACAATTTCAAAGTAATCTTGATAAACCTTTGATAACTCTCTCACTTCTTTACCACAAATCCCAAGTTTAATCTCAAATTGATAAGTTCTTGCACTTCACCTTTGAAATCTTCTCACAGTGTATGTTTTCGACCCTCTTTTACGATGAAAATTGACAGAATAGTGTAGCTTGAGATGTATATGAGAGGTGTACAATATCTATTTTGTATTCACTGGAGTTGAAAATTGGTTGAAAATCTTGTCCAAATCGGTTTTCAAAAGAGTTCCAATCGAATAAGGAAAGTTGCCTTTGAGCTTTCATGTTTTTATCTTTGGATAATCAATAGTATTTATGGTTTATAGCTTTGTCGCCTGATATCCTATTGAGATGATCAAGAGTACATTGGAAAGCTCATTCAAAGGGCTACCATGTTGATAGATACAAACTTTTTCCAATCCCAACATTTACTATGCCAAAAATGGGTCTCAATCTTCGGCTAAAAATTTGTAATATAATTTGTCGATTGGAAGTTGATTTGTGATAATATTTTGATCATATTTCATTCCCTTTTGACTTCTAATTGCATCCATTGTTTCTTAGCAATTTTCGAAGGATCATCTTGTGGTCCAAATCAACTCTGGATATTCATAATTTGGTCCTCAAACTTTGTACTTCCTAATTTTCACCAATTTCCTCTTCTTTCTTGTTCTACCTATGTAACATAAAATAAAACAATATAGGATATATTTTGATGCCCACCTGAGTGAATGGTGTATGACATTGTTGATGATCAAATATGTACTTAGTGATGCCGAAAACAAGCAAACAGAAAAAGAAGCTGTGAAAGAGTAGTTGAATGAATTGGAGAATTTAGCTTATGATTTTGCTTATCAGCGTAGATTAGTTGGACCTGAATGCAGAACTAGTAAGGCAAGGAAGCATCTTCCCAATTGCTGCACAGAATCTCTTTTAGCAATTTTATGTTTGACCATAAAATTGCTTCCAAACTACAAGATACCGGTGGCCGATTGGAAGTTCTAGTCAAGAAGATTAGTATGCTTAATTTAGTGGAGAATCTAAGGGGGCTACCTGATAGAGCAAGAAAAGGATTGCGAGTGACTTCAATTGTCGATGATTCTGATGTACATGGAAGAGAAGAGGATAGAGAAAAAAAAAATTATTGAGCTGTTGTTGGGAGCTGAATCAAGTGATAGTCAATGATATGTGATTCACGTTGGGGTCATGAGCTGAATCAAGTGATAGTTCAATATATGGAAGCATAAGGATGTGTATCGACTATCGGGAGTTGAACCATTTGACCATCATTGTTTGATCAATTGAAAGGGGATAAGGTATTTTCTAAGATCGATTTACAATCTCATCAATTGAAGGTTAAGACAAGTGATATACCTAAGACAGCTTTCAGAACTCGCTATGGACATTACGAGTTTGCAGTTATGCCGTTCGGGTTGACAAATGCTCCGACAGTGTTCATGGATATAATGAATCGCGTATTTCATCAGTATTTAGATCAATTTGTTATAGTCTTCATTGATAATATTTTGATATACTCCAAGAGTAAAGATCAACATGAGGAACATCTTAGAATAGCTCCAAAATAGCTGGACCAATGATGCAATTGACAAGGAAAGGAGTGAAGTTTCAATTGATAGATAAGTGTTAGCAAACTTTTCAGGAGCTAAAGCAACGATTGGTTACAGCACCCGTGTTAACCATACCTGAAGGCTCGGAGGGGTTTGTTTTATATAGTGATGCATCCAAACAAGGTTTGAGATGTGTACTAATGCAACATGAAAAAGTGATTTCCTATGTGTCAAGGCAATTAAAGCAACATAAACAGAACTACACAACGCATGATCTAGAACTTGTAGTGGTAGTTCATGCATTAAAGATATTGCGCCATTACCTATATGGAAGAAAGTACGACATTTACACGGATCATAAGAGTCACAAATATTTTTTTACACGGAAGGAATTGAATATAAGATAGAGACGATGCTTGGAACTAGTAAATGATTATGATTGAACTATTCATTACCATCCCGATAAGGCTAATGTGTTGTCGGTGCTCTAAGTAGGAAGTCAATGGGACAGTTGGCATCATTTCCTACTACTCAAATTTAGTTAATCAAAGACTTAGAAATTTTACTAATCGAAGGGATTACCATACAAGAACAAGTTAATTCAATGTTTAGCAACCTTAATAGTTCGAGCTACTCTTAGAGATTGCATCATTGAAGCACAGAGTAAAGACTCAGTCTCGCAGAAGATCAAGAACGAGACTGATACTGATAAGAGAAAGGATTTTGGAATAACTTTGGATTAAACACTGATGTTTAAAGGACGAATTTGCTTATCTAAGGTTGAAGTTTTGAGGAATGAGATATTGGAAGATACTCATTCTCCTCCCATACACCACACATCCTTATGGAATGAAAATATATCGAGACCTTCGAGGTACATTTTGGTGGAAGAATATGAAAAGAAGTATAGGCTTATTTGTGGCAAAATGCATAATGTGTCAACAAGTTAAAGTAGAACATCAAAGATCGATAGGGTTATTAAATCCATTGGACATAAGTGGAAGTGAAAGAATATCGCAATGGATTTTGTGGTAGGATTTTCGAAGTCAGCAAGAGGATATAAGCTATATGGTAATATAGGATTTTCTTCCCAAAAAAATGACATATAGTTTAGATTAGTTGGGGCAATTGTACATTAGAGAGATCGCAAGATTGCATGGTGTGCCCATATCTATTGTGTCTGATAGAGATCCGAGATTTACGTCAAAGTTTTGGAAGAGCTTACAAAGGAGCTATGGGAACGAAATTGCATTTCAATACGACGTATCACCCGCAATCCGATGGTCAATCTAAATGGACCATTCAAACTTTGGAAGATATGCTAAGGGCCTTTGTTTTGGATCTAGGAAGCACTTGGGAATCGTATCTCCCTTCCGTGGAATTTGTATATAGTAATAGTTTTCATGCAACTATTGGAATGACACCATATGAAGCTCTGTATAGTAGAAGATGCAGGTAACTGTTCATTAGGATGAAGTCAGAGTAAAGAGAATTTTGGGACCAGAGATCATTGAAAGGACAATTGAAGCCATTGATAAATCCGTACCAGTATAAAGACAGTGCAAGATAGACGAAAAAGCTATGCATCTATCAGAATAAAAGACTTGAAATTTGAAGTTGAATAGAAAGTGTTCCTAAAAGTGGCATCAATAAAGAGTGTATTTAGGTTCAACAAGAAAGGCTAACTACAATCTTGTTACATCGGACCTTTTGAAATACTTGACAATGTCGAAAATGTGGTTTATCGATTGGCTTTGCCACCTGAGCTATTAGTAGTTCACAATGTGTTTCATATATCAATGATCAGGAAGTATATGCATGGGATCACGTGGTCAATTATCAATCTCTAGAAGTATAGAAAGATTCATCCGAAGAGGAATTACCGATTATAACGCTAGATCGAAAGGTATATAAATTTTAGAACAAGGAGATTAAACTGGTTAAAGTGTAATGGAATAATAGTGGAGTAGAAGTAGCTACTTGGGAAAGAGAAGAAGAAGTCAAAGAAAAATATCCAACACTCTTTGCCGATCCATAAGGTAAATTTCGAGGAAAAAATTTGTTTAAGGTGTAAGGGGTGTAGAAGCCCGAGAAATAAAATGAAATTAGGCTTATTATTTTGTGATGATCTAGCATCACAAGTCTAGCCATTTAAAAAACGATCTATGGAAGCTCAACCTATTTAAGATTATGAAACCTCAAGCCATAAGTTAATTAAAAGCCCAACAATTTAAGAGATTAATTTTAAGTAAATTTGATTACAAAGATCTAATGAATAACTGGGTTGCCTCAATGGTCATCTACATGGCATTTCATATAGACAACCCAGATTCGAATCACCATGTAGATGTTTTTATAAAACTTTTTGGGTTAATTTCACAAACCGTCACTGAACTTAATCGAAAATCTCAAAACGGTCATTGAAGTTTAAAACTTGCAGCAACGGTCACTGAAGTTACATTTTCTTTCAGAAACGTTCACAAAAATGGCCCATTATGCTTTTCATTCAAACTTGAAGGACTAAAACATGTGAAAATAAAACCTTGAGGTCCAAATCACTCTTTAGACAATTTTTTCCTCCCTTTCTAGCTTTCTTCTCCGGCGCCGGTTGATTCAAAGCCAAAATCGACCACCCTACTACTGGATAAACCACCGGACTTTTACACCACCAACACCTCATCCCCCTCCACAATCCTATAACAACAATCAACCAAAACATATAAAAAATCATGGCGAAATTCAGGTTCGAAAAACCATACACACACACGGTTTTATCTCCAATTCTGGCCAATCCACCATCACCCATACCAAAACTCCATCACAAGCTGTTAGTACTCCCCAAGACATAGGTACATGGTCCCATACCATCACAAAACAATTTAAATCAAAATCTAACCCATACAAGTTTGAAGGCAATGACAACGAACTTTCCTCCCCAATTTTAGGCGCCGGCGTCAACAATTATGGTTGCCCACCACCACTATTACCTTCTACTCATCATGACGAACAAGATGCACATATGGGTCCTCACCAATTTATCTCAAAGTGGCTGGAATTGGAGGTAAAACCGTTGGTGGAGATGGTTTTTTTGAACCTGAATTTCATGTGATTTTTGTTGTGTTTTCGTTGATTGTTGGTATAGATTGTGAAGGGGGATGAGGAGATGTTGGTGGTGTAAAAATCAAGTGGTTTATCCGACGGTATGGTGGTCGAATTCGACAAATTCCGGCCCTGGCAAAATATGGTGAAAGTGGGAGGAATTTGGCTCGATTTCTAAATTTCAGGGACAGATTTTGAGCAAATGAAATTAGATGAAATTTACACTTGAGGTCCTCAAGGATCCAGTTCATGTGTTTGGTCCATCAATGACCGTTAGTGAAAGCGTCCATAAGTTCAGTGACCGTTGCTACAAGTTTTAAACTTCAAGGACCATTTTCAGATTTTTGGTTAAGTTCAGTGACCGTTTGTGAAATTAACCCAAAACTTTTTATATGAATTATTTTTTATGACTTAGAAACTCTTTAAATTCTTAGTTAAAGACCAAATTTTACAAATTTAATGATAATACAACTCCTCTATTTAGTTTTTCATTAAAAAGGAAGATTACAAGAAGAGGAATGTCACTTTTTCACTATACCCCTCCTCAAATCCGAATTTACTCTTATGTTCTCTCCAAAAAATATATTTCATGTCAAGTTAAAGCTTAAGGGAATAACAAGGGTGAGAAGATGAAAGGCTTCCTACGCATTTTGTTCTTTTATATCCAAAAAAATGTAAAGGTATGTAGAGATGCAAGTGTTTATTTCGTTTTCAAATTATGATTTTTTGATAAATATTTGAATGAAATGGTATCTCCAGGTACGGTGCTTAGACACTACAATAGTTTGAATGATCATTCTTCGGCTCTACATGTTATGATAATGCTATAGTAATTGAATTTTATCGAAAATCCATCTACGTGTGACAGCATGAATCTATAATTCAAATTTTCTAATTTGATAACGAAATGCATCGAAAATATCTATTGAGTTTCAAACTCATGGGACACTACAATAGTTTGAATGATCATTCTGCAGCTCTACGTGT
>NW_019231941.1:269582-279523 GCF_002742605.1 Olea europaea var. sylvestris
AGCAAGTAAAGTATTACTAGATGAACTTATTGCATTTGCATCATACCTATATGTGTTAATGCCTAGAAATAAATTTAAAATTTTAGTGTCATCTTTTTCAATTCCAGTAGAAAGAGTAGGTGCAAAGGGTACTCGACTAATATTTGTACCCATTCATTCTGCATACATTTCACATAAAGTTGTTTCTAAATCTTTATACTTGATAGGTGTACTAAAAGTTAAAACTCTTGAAATTTGATCAATTACTTATTTAGTTCCTGATAAATTATATCGAGGTCTATGATGCATTCTAAAGGAAATAATACAGGTAAGTCTTCACAATATTTCTAAACTTCAATTACATAGAGTATATAATTGTACTAAAATCGGGGTCATTTTTGTATTTAGGAAATGTCTTTCCGATTATATAAAAGACGTTCGAGCACTATACAACTAGTGAGATAGTAAATTCCAGATAAAATATTTGTGCTGTCATAAAAATTTGTCAAAAATCTTTTAACTTTTAAAGCTAAAAGCCAATCGTATTCATTCAAATAGTGCCGTCATCGTTTCTAATGTCTATTGTTATAAAACTTAGTCATTAAATGTTCAAAACCTTCACACGACTTTAATAATAAATAAGTAGAGTTCCATCCATGACCTACGTCGCTAACAAATGTTTTAGCATTCGTCACCCAAAATTCGGCACAAAATTCCCCAAATGCTTGCTTTCTCAAATTAGTGCGTTCCTAATTCTTTGTATTTCATCTTTAATGTGTTTCAAACCATTTTGCACAATTAAATTTAAACTATGGCAACACAACGAACATGAAACAAATAACCACTGAAATTAGTCTGTAATACCCTGTACAATTTATCGATAACTACTTTATTAACACTAGCATTGTCAAATGTAAAAGAACGAATTTTATTTTCGCAATGATGTTTTTTAATAATAGTCTTAATCGCATTATATACACTGTTTTGTGGGGGAATTAATAATTTTAAAAACAATAATTTTTTATGCATACACCAAAGTGGGTCTATGTAGTGTGTTCAGTTGAAGCTATATAAGTTCTTTTATTAATTCCCTTCCATATATCCGAAGTTAAAGATATAATACCACCATATTTTTGTAAATTCGAAATCAATTGTTATTTTGTTCAAAGAGAATATTTTATTGTATCTGAACTAAGAGTGTTTTGACTTACCCTAACATACCTCAATTCAAGATATTCTTTTACGCATGAGACGAAATGTTAGATGTCCGCTACTGCAAGAAGCAATTCAACACCAGCAACAAGTTTCACCATTCTCGTTTGTGCATTCTCCTCTGAATACATCCATGTGATGAGGGGCGAAGTTGTAGAACTAGTGCCTAGACTATCAAATTACACTTGTGTTTGACCGGCTTGAAAAAGTCCATGTTTGGCCGCACACGCTTTGTAGTGACGGTTGAGGTAGGTGGTACCAATACCTTTTTGCCATGTCAATTGTTGTTGGCAGTATTACATATTGCTTTGGACTCTGGGACTCCATCGACAACATGGCCCGCCGTTGAAATCAATTTGAAGTGATCACAACAATTTGACTTTTTTTCCGTTTTGCTTCCCTTTAGCATCGGGAATGTTTAATTTGTGTTCCTCCTCTTATTCCTCTTGGGCTTCGGGAACATCCACGTCATTCAAATCAATTGGATTATTGCTTCCTTTCGCACCCAAATGTAATATATTTTCAGGAATTGATCTTCATTTAGACCAAAAAATTGATTTCGATATTAATTTTGTGCATTACAGGCAATTACCTTCGAAATCGAACAAGCCCTCAACAAATGAGTGTGAATCTATTTCAATTTATGAATTGTGATGATACAGTATAGATTAATAGATGATATAGTAAGATGTAAGTACTAAAACCTGGGAAAAGAGTACGAAGTTAAAATTGTGAATTTATAGTGTGAGAAATGGGAATTAAATGAATTGAAATTGAAGATCATTAAATTGTAAAAATGAATCTATAGTGTATAAATTGTTAATAATTGACTAATTGAGACATTCACAATTATGTACAAGAGAGATTGAGAGAAGTATGAATTTGTTTTTTTGGGGCAATTGGGGCGATTTATAGAAGAAAGGGAAGAAAAAAAGTGATCGAAACGTTCACTTTTTAAAACAAAGTGATCATTTCGGTCACTATTTAGACAAGCCACGAGCCAGCTCGCCAATCGGGCCGGTCCGCTTGGCTCGTTATTTTACGAGCTCGACTGATTCACGAGCCCTGTTTTCGCAAGTCGAGTGGTCAGCTCGGCCCGTTTGTCACCCCTACTCACGAGCCCTGTTATATCAATTATACTATGTCTAGTAGTTTACGATTCCTTCTTTCAGATACACCATTATGTTGCAGTGTATGGAGGAATCCACTATAAGAAAATCTCATTCTCTTCTACTACAGTGTATGGAGGAATCCACTGCAAGAGAATCTCATTAGCATGAGAGTATCTTTACCTATTTGTTTATCTAATTCTAGTTTGAATCCCTTGAATGTTTCAAGAGCTTCATGCATGAATTTCATCAAGTATACATGATCATTAATGAAATAAGAGAAACCTCACCTGACATTAATTGACATGGGTTCATGTACATCACTACGTATTATGCCAGTAATTATACAGACCTTCCTCCTTTTCAAGTAAAAGGAGATTTGGTCATTGTGCCAAACAAACATGATTTGCATTTGTCAAATGATTCAAAATCAATTGACCCTAAGTATACATCTCTATGTAATTTTGAAATTACATTTTCATCTATATGACCAAGTCTGCAATGTCAGATTCGGGTGTTATTAGATTATCACTTTTAAAGTTTTAATACTCAATACAAATTCTATCATAATTAACTTTCGAAATTATATAAGGGACATGAGTTAAATCTTTCAAGCTCAAATTCCTTCTTGTGATTCTCTCCCTTCATATAAAGAATATATTCAAGCCTTTTGCTAAGTGATTCCTCCAGCCTTAGTCCATCGACTTGAGAGGTTAATTCTTCTTCTCCCATGTTGCTATTTTTCTCTCTCACTACTTCACCTCTTTCTCTTTCTTGTTTTTTTTGTAAAACAATAGATGGAAAAATCTATTTACGCAGCAAACCCTAAATTTATTAGGAATAAGTTTTAGTCGCATTTGCTAGAACCAAACTCATAATCAATCTAAATAGTTTGGCAATTAAACTCCCAAAGCACAGCAGATGAAATTCAATTTTTGGTGCACCCAAAATAGATTACCAATTTTAGATAAGCATTACTACATTGAATAACTACATTATAATATACATATATGCACGCTTAATCTTTGGACCAAAAATTAAATGTTGAATTGCAGATTGCATATTGAATTCTTATTTGAATTGAAGATTTACTTAAAATCTAATTGAGGTTAAACATTTATTTATTTATTTATATTTAGTATTCAACACGCCCTTTACGTGCATAGCACATTCATTTATTTATTTTTTTTAATGAAAGCTTGTCCATAAATAAGTCAAATTGAAATACTTCATCCGGAAACTTGACACATACAAGGTGAATCCACTTATTTCAATCAATTTAGAATAAGAGGTTTCCCTACCTAAAGGTACCAAGAAAACTTTGCCTCTTCTTTAGGTATCAAGTATGATTGCTTCTTGGAAGCCTTGAAAAACACATGCTTTTCATTTTTTTCATGCTCCAAACATTCTTAGTTCCTTCTTGTTTTTCTCCTTCTCTTCCTTCTCCCTGCAACTCCTTTGCAATAATCTCTCTCGACCTCATTTTTGCTCCTTTTGTTATCAAGGACCTTTTTCATTTCCTGTGCAAACTCCCAGCCACTCTAGAAACATCCACATTGGTAGCAGCCATAGTTAACGCTCCATCTGAGACAAAATTAAGACTGTAAACTAAGGAAGAATAGCTTTGGGAAGGAGGCCAACCAAAATTAAGACTTCTTTCCTATTGTGATTGATTGTCCCCTCAAACGAAAATAGGTTTTGTTCTTTTCTTTAACACATACAATCGGAGTTTTGAACTCTTATATTTCTTATTATTCTTGAAAGCCAATTCAATCAAGAGGAGAACAAATAGATTAAACTATTTTTTATATTAATTTTTTTAAAATCATATTCTCTTCAAAATAAAAACATGCTAAGACAGAGAGAGGGGGGGAGGGGGAGAGAGAGAGAGTCGTTAGTAAATTTATTTAATGTGCAACACATAGAATATGCATAGAAAACACAATCGCGGACTTTGAACAAAATCAATTCTAATAACTTTTTTATCCTAAACCTAGGACAAACAAAAACTTTGATTTGGTAATAATTTAGTGTGGAGTGACGTTTCTATCACAAAATTTAATGCCATGGAACTAATTTTCTAAGATTATTACCAAGGATAAAAGATACTAGAAGTTACTCAACTTTGAAAGAAGTTTTGTTCTAGTCACTTTTTTTTATATTACAAACTCATCACTAAATTCCAGTTCAGTTTAGTCACCAATAAAAGATTTTAGTATAACTGTATATAGACAAATTGGACTCATAAGTTGTCAAATAATCTATTCATTCAACTTGTAAAGGTCTTATTATTTGCATAACATTCAATAGTTCTAAAAATTACATTTTAATAAAATGATCTTTGTATTAAAAACGGGAGTTCACATCTTTTGTCCAACCAACAGAGTAAACTCTGTACCCAACACGATATAAGTCATTAGGCGATGACTTTAATAAACATGCTGTTACAAATAAAGCAAGACTAGGCAATATGAAAATATAAAAATAATAACACAAGATTTACGTGAAAATCCAATTTTAAAAAAAATTACTAGTAGAGGAGGGAAATTCAATAATATTAATTACGGTGTACTACAAATTTCTTCTTTTTTTTTTTCAAGAAGTTTAAACATATATATAATACAAAGAAGAGACTAATATAAGGTAAAGTCCAAATATAACATGCCTAACAATTAACTGAGAGTTTAGTTGGAATAAGAGAGAAAACTGTTAAAATCTCGAACCCTAATTGCAGAGGATAAAAACACCACGTAACGGTGGCCTCGTGTTCATCGAGTGGTAAAGGTGCACTCGAGCTATTGATAGCGGCCAATAAATGATCTTCACACAAATAATACTCCTTGTCTATGTCTAACTTCTTTAGGGCATACTATCAACTCCAAATAGAATTCAGGTTATACCCAAACTCTAACAAATCTCCACTTTGACACAAAATCCATTGCAAGGAATAAAGCTTCACTATTTGTAAAATTTTTGATAGGATTGTCTCCACTTTGACACAAATTCCAATGCAAAAAAATAAAATAAAAACTCTTCAACAAAAATTCTCCAACAAATCTCTCCACCTCTTCTACAAAAGTCCCTATGGCAAACTGAACATAAATATCAATCAAATTCAAGCAATGATCAAACTAAGATATAGGAAGTGACTTCGTCATCATATCAACAGAATCGTCTATACCAACTTTACTTACAACAATATCACAACAAACAATAACATCACAACTCGCTCCCTTTGAATACGTAAAAGGTTCTTCACTAGACTCAATACTTTTGACCACCCTTATCAAATCATACTCAACCAAATTAGTCTCACCGAACCTTCTGGAGGTCTTATATCTCTTTTCTTCGATTGCTAGTGACAGATGCATCACCTGCAATCATAGAATCCTACAAGCCATACAACTGCTCAGACCTTTTTTTGTCCCTTCATCACAACACGATACCTTTGCTAATCGTCAAAACTCCATCTTCACCAATGTATTTGTAACTTTTGAATTAAGAGTACTAAAAGAAATAAGATTTGTCTTCAAATCTAAAACATGTCTCATGTTACCAAGTCTCCTAACAATGCCATCAAACATCTTAACTCTAACTATTCCAACATCAGTGATCTTGAAAGTCGTATTATTTTATGTTACCCCATCACCATTGGAAACTATTTCGTATGTTGAAAACGAATCCAGATTGGGACACATGAAACGAGCAAACTGAATCAAGAATTCAATCCTCATAAGATTTAGATTCGCTACTTCACCAATGTATTTGCAACTTTTGAATTAAGAGTACTAAAAGAAATAAGATTTGTCTTCAAATCTAAAACATGTCTCATGTTACCAAGTCTCCTAACAATGCCATCAAACATCTTAACTCTAACTATTCCAACATCAGTGATCTTGAAAGTCGTATTATTTTATGTTACCCCATCACCATTGGAAACTATTTCGTATGTTGAAAACGAATCCAGATTGGGACACATGAAACGAGCAAACTGAATCAAGAATTCAGTCCTCATAAGATTTAGATTCGCTATCAGAAATAACTATAAGTTCTCCCACTTATAGTAATCAGATTTAATGTGCTATTTTTACTTGTAGTAATTGCAAATTTTATTGCTATTCTTAGACTATGATCTATCTCTTTTATGAACAACAAGAACCTCTCTCTGTGTCTCAAATCCAAACACAAGCTGCTTTATATATATATATATATATATATATATTATCTATGGTAAGAGTATCATGATTGCTCATAATAGTTTCTTTGAAAGACATAAAGAAGACAACGAGCACATACCAACCATTATCCATTTTTTGTGGCCTAAATAATTTTTAACAAGCACTTATCAGTACAACTCTTGGGTTGACAAGATCTGTGTAAGAAGCTAATTGGACAGACGTGTTAAATTTTTGCATTGCCCTGCGGTCATGACGCTTAAATCTGTTGGGAATGATGCTTCTGTTGCTCTTCAAAATTGCAAGAGAAATAAAAAAAAAAAATAGATGATCCAATTGGTCCCTAGATATTAAATTGTTGCCTTTATTCATGATAATCTCTTTACCACCATTAGATAAATAGCAAATTTCCCCATTTTACAATTCGTAAAGTTAAGGAAATATTCAAATGATGCCTTGGTGTTCTGATACCAATGGCCTCTGTATTTACATCTACCATTGGTTGTGAATATGATGGCAAAGTTGAATCTTGCAAGATCATTAAGCTTCCAAACTATATAATCTTGCCATTTAATGATAAAATCACATCTTTAAAATAATTGATACATCATGTTTTTTTCAAATATGGAAACATACAATAATAATTTACATGCAACGGCAAGTTGAGCCATTTCTTACGACTAGAAATGAATTGATCATATTGACCAAATTTTCCTAGATCAGATTTCTTGTGAAATTTTCACATAGCTTTGATGAGGCCATTGCCTTCTTCTGCCATGCTCATATTGCTTGTTTCACTTGATCTCTAGACCAAACCAACGTAACTTGGACCAATCTTTGCATATTTCTTCAATCTTATTTTCCCTTGACCTAGTTATTAGCTACTCTAAAGACGTAAAGGATCCTTGCTAGCTTGCCTTCCAAGATTATCATCATTTACTCCCTTCTCAAAAGGATTTGACTTGGTGGCCTTTTGGACAATGCATTGGCACTAGATTGGCTATCTATCGATAATAAGCTCACCACTCTTGCCTTTTCCCTCTCTATGCCCTCTTTATCAGATTCTCTAAGGATCTATATAACACATCTTCATTCATTGTAAAGTACATTGCCTAGGATATTATTGTAAAATGAAATTTACAATTTCAATCTTGTTGATCTTTGCCGACGATTCCTTATATATAGGTGGACTCAAACAATGTAAACTTGTAAAACAACCAGATACAGGAGATAACATAGAGCGTGACGAAAGCTGTGAAATTTACAATTTCAATCTTGTTCTTCATTTGATTTTAGCTTTCTGGGGGTTCGTGTCAAATCTCATTTGAGATACATAGTACATCCTACAGCAAGGTTCACATTGAGCATTTTAACAGGTTCTAGAATGTTTAAGTGTAATTTGATACATTTTGGCTTAGTTTTGTTCATTTTCGCATGCATGTATTAGTTCCTTTTGTACATTTTTGAACATTTTCTCGTTCTGATATATTTCAAGCATATTGGAACAATTCGGTGCTTTTTGGGACATTTCACTTGTTGTGTTTACTTCTGGTACTTATTGTCATATTTTAATGTGAACATTGTTGCAGAGTGTACTCTAGAAACAAAAGAAGATTGGAGATGAATTCCATGAATGCAAAACTCAAATTAATATCCTTGACCAAGTGATTTCCTGAATTGAGAACCAAGGCTGGAATGATTGAATGCTACAAAGATTGGAAAGGTTCGATAAGTTCTAAATAGTCCAATTAGGAACAAGCTTGACAATGAAAATATAATTTTATGATTAATAACAAAAATAATGTGTTGATCTTTGCCGACGAACATTCCTTATATATAGGTGGACTCAAACAATGTAAACTTGTAAAACAACCAGATACAGGAGATAACATAGAGCGTGACGAAAGCTAGATAAAAATGATGAAATAAAAAAACTACTCTACGTAAAACAACAGCAAAAAATAATGATGCAAATACCCTCAAACTAATTCAAAAAATGAAAAATCTAAAACTAGCCCCTAAACAATAGAATTTGACCCACTGTCAAGCATGTGTAGATTAGAAAGAATTTGACCTTGAGGCCTTTTGGACAATGCATTCACACTAGATTGGCCTTTTCTCGATACCAAGCTCACCATTCTTGCCTTTTTCCTCTCCATGTTCTCTTTGTCTGATCTATAAGGAACCATATAAGACATCTTCATTCATTGTATGTAGAAAATATGTTGTATGAGAGATTATTGTAAAGAAAAATTTTCATTTTCAATCTTGTTCTTGATTTATCAACAATGAACCAATGAAAGATTTCCAATATTTGTGGCATACATACCTTCACGCCTAGACCCGCGTAACTTGGACAAGTCCTTGCATGCTTCTTCGGTCTTATTTGCTCTTGACCTAGTTATTTGCTCCTCAAAAGCACAGAAATGATCCTTGCGAGCTTGCCTTCCATGATTCTCATCATTCTCTCCCACCTCAAAAAGATCTCTAGACCTTTTGGACATTGCATCAACACTAACCTGGCTTTTTCTCAACAATAAGCTCACCACTCGTGCCTTTTCCCTCTTTATGCCCTCTTTATCAGATTCTCTAAGGAACTATATAAGACATCTTCATTCGTTGGACGAAGAAAGTAAATTGTTTGAGAGATTAATATAAGGTGAAATTTTCATTTTCAATCTTGCTCTGAATTCAACTATGATGAACCAACCATAGATTTCCAATCTTTGTGGCATTCAGACAAGGAACTATATAAGACGTGATGATTCATTGTATGAAGAAAATACATTGTTTTAGAGATTATTAAAACGTGAAATTTTCAGTTTCAATCTTGTTCAGAATTCAACTACGATGAACCAATCAAAGATTTCCAATCTTCGTGGCATTCAACCCTTCATGCCTCGATTCTTTTTCCAAGCAATCATTTGGTCAAGATTCTTCATTTGATTTTAGCTTTCTCAGGGTTCATGCCAAATCTCATTTGATTTACATGCTACAACAGGGTTCATGATGAGCATTTTAATGGATTCTAGAAATTTTGGCCTAATTTGACACAATTTGACTAAGTTTTGTTCATTTTTCGCATGCCTTTATTAGTTCTTTTCGTTCATTTTTGGATATTTTCTCATTTTGATATATTTCAAGCAAATTGGTACAATTCGATGCTTTTTGGGACATTTTGCTTGTTTCGTTTACTTCAGGTACTTTTGTCATATTTTGATGCGAACCGTGTTGCAATGTACCCCAGAAATGGAAAAAAAAAAAGATTCAAGATTAATTTCATGAAAGCTAAAATCAAATTAGTATTCTTGAGCTAGTGATTTTTTAATTAGCGAATTATTGAATGCTACAAAGATTGTTCTAAATAGTTCAATTAGGAACAAGCTTCATAGTGAAAAATCAAACTTTGTGATTAATAACTAAAATGATGTGTTGGTCTTTGCCCAACTAACTCGTAAAACAAAAA
>NW_019231941.1:281545-289822 GCF_002742605.1 Olea europaea var. sylvestris
AGATACAATAGTCTCACTTCTTCTTTGACTGATGAAAAAGTTACAAAACTTTGACATATGCGATTTGAGCATATGAATGAGAATGGTATGACAAAGTTGAGTAGGAGAAGATTTCTTAATGGGCAATAGACCAGTAAGATGAAGATTTGTGAGCATTGTACCTTTGGAAAACAGAAAAAGTTAGATTTACTACAGGAAGACATAATAAGAAGGCATCACTTAAATATATCAATTCAAATCTTTGGGGACTAGCCAGAGTACCTTGAAGAGGAAGTGGTTATTAACTGTTAACAACAATTGATGATTTCTCCAGGTAGGTATTCTTCTTGAAATGGAAGAGTGATGTGTTTGGGAATTTCAATGAATGGAAAACAATGATAGAAAAGTAGGCTGAAAAGCAGATTAAGCGTCTACGCATAAATAATGGGTTGGAGTTTTGTTCAGATGAATTCAATAGCTTCTGCTAGGTTGAAGGCATCTTGAGACACTTGACAGTGCTCGAAACTCCACGACAACATGGTTCGACAGAACGAATGAATAGAACTTCGATGGAATTGTATGCTTTCAAATTCTGGGCTACCTAAGATTTTTTTGGTTGAAACTGCTGCCATAGCTTGTTTTTGATCAATTGTTCACCCTCAATTGCCATTGAGAAAAAGTCACCAGAAGAGGTATGGTCTTAAAAACCATCTTGTTATACTGATTTGAAGATTTATGTGTCCTATTTATGTTCATGTGGATGATGAGAAGTTGGAGCCTAGGCCTAGAAAGTGTTTCTTTCTTGGGTATAAATCAAGTGTGAAGGGGTAAAAATTATGGTGTCCTAAGACAAGAAAGGTGGTGGGTAGTAGAGATATAGTATTAAGTGAACTTGCTATGGTTCATCATTCACCTCGTGGAGATTNATTTAGAATTATAATATGTCACCTGCATTTCAATAATAGAAAGGAAATGAAAAATAAGGAGCAGATCGAAATCTAGACAAACATAAAATGTGTGTAATTACTGGAAGAAGAAGGGACATATCAAGACTGATTGCTATTCTTTGAAAAACAGGAATAAGGCTGCTGGAATTATTGAAGGGGGGAAGCAACCTATTAATAGTGAAGGCTGATGTTGTGGAAGATAGGCAAAGTGAAAGAGAGCTTGTGATTTCTGACATGGATTCCAAACCTTGTGAGGAATGGGTTCTTGACTCGACTTGTACTTTTCATATATGTCCTAAAAGGGATTGGTTTACAACATATGAAAGAGTTGGTACAGTTAGAATTAGAGTGTTTGTTGGTGTTATAAGAACACTTACAAAAATGTCAGGCACGTTTCAAAATTGAAGCTAAATCTCATATCTTTGAGTACACTTGACTCAGAGGGTCATAAATACACTGGGGAAGGTCGAGTTTTAAAGGCTAATTGGGGTACTCTTGTTGTCATAAAGAGACAGACAAAGTCATATAGTTGTACGTTTTTCAGAATCCCACAATTACAGAAGATACAATAGTCTCACTTCTTCTTTGACTAATGAAAAAGTTACAAAACTTTGACATATGCGATTTGAGCATATGAATGAGAATGGTATGACAAAGTTGAGTAGGAGAAGATTTCTTAATGGGCAATAGACCAGTAAGATGAAGATTTGTGAGCATTGTACCTTTGGAAAACAGAAAAAGTTAGATTTACTACAGGAAGACATAATAAGAAGGCATCACTTAAATATATCAATTCAAATCTTTGGGGACTAGCCAGAGTACCTTGAAGAGGAAGTGGTTATTAACTGTTAACAACAATTGATGATTTCTCCAGGTAGGTATTCTTCTTGAAATGGAAGAGTGATGTGTTTGGGAATTTCAATGAATGGAAAACAATGATAGAAAAGTAGGCTGAAAAGCAGATTAAGCGTCTACGCATAAATAATGGGTTGGAGTTTTGTTCAGATGAATTCAATAGCTTCTGCTAGGTTGAAGGCATCTTGAGACACTTGACAGTGCTCGAAACTCCACGACAACATGGTTCGACAGAACGAATGAATAGAACTTCGATGGAATTGTATGCTTTCAAATTCTGGGCTACCTAAGATTTTTTTGGTTGAAACTGCTGCCATAGCTTGTTTTTGATCAATTGTTCACCCTCAATTGCCTTTGAGAAAAAGTCACCAGAAGAGGTATGGTCTTAAAAACCATCTTGTTATACTGATTTGAAGATTTATGTGTCCTATTTATGCTCATGTGGATGATGAGAATTTGGAGCCTAGGCCTAGAAAGTGTTTCTTTCTTGGGTATAAATCAAGTGTGAAGGGGTATAAATTATGGTTTCCTAAGACAAGAAAGGTGGTGGGTAGTAGAGATATAGTATTAAGTGAACTTGCTATGGTTCATCATTCACCTCGTGGAGATTATGATAAAAATGAGGAACATAATCATTCAACTCAGATGGAGTTGGAAAATGGTCTAGGGAAACTATTAGAGATTTTTGAACAGTCTACTACAAAAGCTTAGAATTGACAAACAGTAATACTTTGTATGCACCACTAGCAACACCACAGTATTCAATTGCTAAGGATAGACATCATACACTGATTAGACCTACACAGAAGTATGGAGAAGTAGACTAGGTAGCGTATGCTTTGAATGTGGTTGAGAAAATTGATTCCATTAAGCAACCAATTATATACACAAAGGCGGTCAGTTATAATGATTCTAGCAGATGGGTGATTGCTAAGTAGGAGGAGATAGAGTCATTGAATACAAATTGTGCTAGGGACTTGGTGAAAGTACCTAAGAATAAAAGGGTTGGTCGTTGCAAATAAGTGTTCGAAAGGAAAGAAGGGACATCAAAGGTTGAAAATACTAGGTATAAGGCTAGATTGGTAGCAAAAGGATTCAGTCAAATTCCAAGTGTTGACTTCACAGATGTGTTCTCACCAGTTGTAAAGCAAGTTCAATTCGAGCTTTACTTGGGATAATGGTAAAGAATGATTTGGAACTTGAACAAATGAATGTCAAGATAACATTTTTGCATAGAGAACTTGAAGAGAACATAGGGAGACATGTGTTACACACCTTAGAGAACCGATAAGGTAATCCATTTTGGAATCTGGATCTCTTTTTTAAGGTGCCCACGCTTCTATATTTGGTGGATGGTTCATCCATAGAGGGGTTTCTCCCCCAACGTTCAACATCGTCAAGGGAGACATGTGTCATATGCCTCAAAGAACCAATGAGGTAATCTCTTTTGGGAACCAATTCTCTTCTTCGAGGTATCCACGCTTTCATACTTGGTGGATAGTTCATAGGATTCTCCATTGACATTCAGATTTGTCAAGGGAAACATGTGTCGGACACCCCTAAGAACCAATGAGGAAATCCCTTTTAGGATCTGATCTTATTATTCGAAGTGCCCACGCTTCCATACATGGTGATGGTTTACCATGTTCAACTTCTACTTTAGATCTGTTACATGAAAAGTGGTTTTATTTATTTACATTCAAAGGTAAAATTATAGGGGCTGGGGAGGACCTTCAAGTCTATTGTATATTCACTGATAATAAACCCTAAGTTGCTCAATGTTCCATGGGCGAGGTTGCAATTTTCCAACCATGCCTTCTATCCAATAAGTGTCATATTGCAATTCCTCTTTGATGCAGTATGGAGCCTCCTTATTTGTGCCCAGTGTGCCTTTCTAGTTGTTTGGAGGATAGGAAAACCCTTCGATGCACTAGGTCATTTACTTGGATGGACTTTTCTTAACTCTTGCATTATAGAAATGGGTCATTTTCCTTTGTTATGCGGCTACTTTTACTTTGGGATTTGTCCCTTTTTTCATCAAGAAAATCGAGCTTGCACTTTCTTAGCTCATCATTAGATATTTAATTGTATTACAACCGATGAGGAGAGGGTAATTTGACCTCCAGTGGGCTGGTTACCTCACCATAGGCCATTGAGAAGTTGTTTCCCCCTTTGGGGTCGAACTTGTAGTTCATATTGACCACAATACTCGTGGCAGTTCATTGACCCATGCTCCATTGGATGCATCAAGTTTTCTTTTCAAGGTATACTTGATGGTTTTGTTTATGGCCTCTGGCTTGGGAGTGATACAGTGTCAAGAAATGCTTCTTGATTCCTGACTCCTCTTAAAGATCCCTAATCTTTTTGTTATCAAATTGTTGCCCATTATTCAAGACGATTCAATGGGGAATCTCAAACTAACATATAAGAACTTGGGAGTGTTAGCCTAGATAATTGTAGCAAGAGGTTTAGCTTCAACCCATTTTTTGAAATAATATAGCAATGATAGCAAAACCTGCACTACCTATACCCATGGGCAAGGGGCCTAATGGTCTACTCCCCACTTAGCAAATAGCCAAGGGTTGGATACCGCTTTCAGTTCTTAGGAAAGTAGTCTTTGGATAGGAAAGAAACGTTAGCTTTTGTCACACTTTTGTACAAATTGAATCACATCTTTTTTTCAAAGTGAGCCAATAATATCCCTGCTCAAAAGATGTAGGCGGCTTTTCCACTCCAACACGTTAAAGGAGATGATAAGAAGAACTCCTCTTATAAAGCATATCAACCAAGAATACAAAATAAGCCGACCTTCTCTTAACTTTGTAGGCTTCTTCTTTGTTATCTAGGAGAACCTAATCTTTTAGGTAAGCTACTAATATCACCTCATTTCCCTTAGCAATGGAGGGTTCCATGAGGTGCTCAATTAGCACGATCGTTAGTAGTTTCGAATCCTTACAGTAGTTAGCTTGGACAAGACATTTGTCCATGCATTTTTGATGTACGGGATTTGAGCTAACTCGAATATTCCAAAAGATAGGAGTATAACTATTATCAATTAACTCTTACTATGAAGTTGCTGTTAATTAGTTGACAATAGTTGGGAGTCATTGTAAATGAGATACCCTTTCTCTTGCATTTCTTTGGTTTCTCTTGGCCAGCCTCGAGCTGGCCAGTAGTGCCTCATATTCAACTACATTGTTTGTAGTCATAAACTGGAACCTAATTGTACAATTAAGCTTAGATCCCTTAGGACTACCCAAGACCGCATCTATTCCTGAGCCCCCTCTCCCCGATGAATCATCCACAAACAAGTTCCACGTGGGAAGTTTTCCAAGCTCCATTATTTATTCATTCTCCAAGACGTTGGCAAATTCTGCCATGAAGTCTGTAAGGACCAGGCCCTTGACAAAAAATCTCATCTGAAAGAGGATATCAAATTCGTTGAGCTCCACTATCTATTTCAACAACCTTTCCTAGTCCACTTCTGAAGAACTTGTCTAAATGGAAAGTTGGTTAACACAAGTATTGTGTGAGCTTGAAAATAAAGCCTCAGTTTTCTAGAAGTTGTGATCTTTGTTAGAGCTAACTTTTCCATATCAGGATAGCGGGTTTCGACTTCCAAAAATACCTTACTTATATAATAAATAGGTGACTAGATGGTACCTTCTTCTCTTATAAGAACTACACTAATGGTTTCATGCACAACGACGCAATTATCAGGGGCGTGCTCTACCACTGAGCTAATAGCCCGTCGTGCGAGAGTACGTGGCTACGAACCATGGTGTCGAGGGTTCGAATCCCTCATCACCCACAATCGGCTTTTTTTATCACTTAGGAGCCATATAAGATGAAAGTCTCATGTACGGTGTCTCTGGCCAACTAGAGCTATAAAGCTTCTCCAGACTTAGGTTTTGAGAAGAGGGGACCTGTCCTAGGAGTATTTTCAGCCCTGGGAAGGCCTCTTTGCACTCCTCTGTCCATTGAAACTTCCCCCTTATAAAACCTTAAAGAAATGGAGGCATTGGTCGATGGCCTCTCGAGATGAAGCTACTTAATTCCACCAGATGCCTTGTTAGGCCTTGCACATCCTTTGGCTTCTAAAGTGACCTAATCTTAATCAAGGCTGAAATTTTCTCTGGATTAGCCTCTATGTCTCTCTTGTTGTCCATGTATCCTAGGAACTTGTCGGAGGCAATACTAAACATATTAAGGGGGTCTCATCCTGTACCTTTGCAGAATTTGGAAAGTTTTATTTAGGTACATTTCATGGTCACTCAACTTCAAGTTCGTTACAAGGATGTCATCCACGTAGACCTCCATGGTTTTGCCAATAAGGTTGACGAACATTTTTTTGACAAGCACCTGATAGGTGGCCTCGACATCTTTCAACTCAAAGGGCATCATCTTTTAACAATAAGGTCTCTATCTGTGATGGAATTAAGTGTTTTCTTCATCTGTTGGGCATATAAGGATTTGACTATAGCTTGAGTGCATGAAGCTCAAAAGCTCATGCCCAGCAGTGAAGTCTATGAATTGGTCTATTCGAGAAAGAGGAAAACTCTCTTTAGGACAAACGTGATTGAGGTTGGGAAAATCAATCCATTTACCATTGTGTTTCTTTACTAGAATCGAGTTTAGAAACCACTTCGGATAGATGGCCTCCCTGATGAAGCCATTCTTTATCAACTTTTGTACCTCCTCCTTTAAGGCCTCATATCTTTTCGAGTGGATGGGGCCTTTTTTCTCTGTATGCGGGACAATCTTATTTTTTGTATCATTGATGTGGACAACAGATATTGGACCCAGACCTATTCACTCAAGCTAATTTCAACGTGTAGACAAATTATTAGTGAATAATATTTCATATTTGAACATGGGCAAAACTTTATAACACGAGACAAGTATGTTTGACCACTGACAAGGTACATGGACAAAATTGCACGATATTGAACAATCATCACCAACAACCGAACTTAAACAAGATAATCTAAATTTCAACAAACAAGTGTATGAAAGTAAGCAAGTGAGAAGAAAAAGAATAGCTTTTAGTGTTAATAGTTGCATTAGGCTCAAATGATACAAAGAGGGGGTATTTAATGTGTTGCACATGAATTAGTGTCCCTTAGATGAGAGGGCACGTGTCTTTATCTCCTTAATTGGAACATCCTATCCTAGGCATCAGCTTTAACTTCACTAGTCTGCGGCTCATTTAATGCTCCAAGCAGCCACTGGCAAGACTTCGGCATATCCCCCATTACAAAAGACAAATCAATCATCTCAACCAAGATATTGTTAATTTAGGTGCTTCAATTGGCGGGCATCGCCATGAGGCTTTGGATTCATTCGATAGTTTGGCCACGTGTGATGGAAGGTGGCGAAGCACAACAAATATAATGAAAATTTGTTACTAACCTTCGTTCACAATCGAATCTTGTATAGTCTACTCACAAAACACAATAGTGTTGATCACTATTGCCGGAACATTGTATCGATTGTGGTATCCAAATGAATTAATTGAAATTACAATATGCCATTTTTAGATCACGTTGTCTCGAGTCACTCCAAATTTAGCTGATCACATTTTTGAACATGTTAGAAGACTTGTATAAGTTGAACGAGCTAAATTGTTGAGTATCTTATCTCACTCTATAATGAAACCTTCGTTCATAATGAAGTTTAGTATAGTTTACATATAGGCGCATAGTGTTAATCACCAATTGCGTGAACATTGTATTGACCGTGGTGTTTAGATATCGTGAAAACTTGAATTTGTTTATTTTCATGTGGATACAAGTGAACTAAAGTGAAACGGACACGAGATTAGTTGAAACGACACGTGGTCGTTTAAAAGACGACATATTGTTTTGAGTCACGAGGTTTTGATTTCACTCTAAATATAATGAAAATTCGTACTAATTCATTTTTATATGGATACGTGAGAACATAACATGATAAGTAATGAAATTAGTTGAAACGACACCCAACCATTTAATACGACAGCATACCGTCTTTCTATTTTCGTCATGAACTACCATAGAACGTGAGAATGTAAGTGGGGATTTATGGTTGGAGGATTTGATATACATTTGTTTTAAATTTGACATTTTAAATATATTAAGTGAAGGGTATTTAAGACTTTAAAATATAATACATAGACTATATAAATTATTTGACAAAAAAATTATTGAGTGAAAGTATTTTAACAAAATATTATTATTGACTAAGCTTTTTAATCAAAATGCCTTTTTTAATTTTAGTTTTCCGTTTAGAAATCAAAAAAACCAACTGATTTGTCAAAAAAAGAAACTGATGAATCGTAAAAAAAGGTTGATAAAGGTCCAAGCATTCCACAAAAGCAGGCGTATTATAGGTACAATAATTTTGACTAGTGACTTACCCCGCCGAATATTACACACGTTTCGCGTCTTGCGGAATCTTGATGCGGTTTCGTTCTCGTACATAGTAAATGCATTCATTAAATAGCCAAGGTCTTATT